>NW_027503475.1:0-11556 GCF_021521415.1 Bidens hawaiensis
GTCTGATTTTAATGACATTTCAGATGGTATGTATGATGTAGATGATTAAGGTAATGGATTATATCAACATTTGGATTTTATTATTAATAATTATATTGTTTCCAATTAAATTAGAAAACAAATTATAATAATACTATCTTTTAAATACACTTTAAATCATTATCTAATTTATTGCATAATTCATGTCTAAACTGGTTTTTAGAATTGAGGGTTACAGAATATGTGTTTGTATGTGTTTAATTGACATTGTCTATATTTTCACTCGTGACACGCACGAGTCAATAAGCTAGTAACTTCACAAAAGATGTCCATCCTTTGCAAGGGTTACTTATTTGAATCCAACATGAATCAAATAGTATACAAACCCAAACTTCAAAAATGGTGAAAATATGAACTTATCACAACACGAAATTTCATGTGTTGACACGTACATATAAATTATATGTGTATAAAACAATTATGTTTAAATTATGATTCTTAATGTATTTTTGTGTTCTAAATTTAAAATACGGCCCAACCCATTTTAAGTTATAACATAAATGCACATTTTATTGTTTTTTTAAATAAACAAATTAAACGGGCAAAACCTACAAAATTACTAAAACTTGATCCGCTTAGCTAAATTTATTCACATGTTCATCTTGAACAACTACAGACCTCTTTACACTAAACCCAACCCAAACATTTTTGTATCAATAATTCTTGGGTTGGGTTTAGTGTAAAGATCAAAGAGGTTCGGATGGGTTTTAGGAAGAACCCATGACCAATCAGTTATGAATAATTTATTGTACTAGACTATAAAATTTTGCTTAAAAGATTTATTGATGGTTAATAGTTGACTGATATCACATAATTAATTTCATACAAGAAATTTTTCAACGTAGTTAATATATTCAGCATAAGATCTATTTGACTAATTAGGTTAACCCGATTTACAGCGATTAACAACACGAAAACTCTAAATTAGCTTCTCAGTTATTAAACATTAAGTGAGTTGCATGTAGTTAAATTAGGATTCACAACCGGTAGTTATCTAGTTTGATATGTACATAATATAACACAATTGTTCGTTTTCGAAACCCTGTGTTGAACTCTTTCTTGTGTTCTGCTAACGCACCTTTCTAAAGATTGTCGGTTTGCTCAGATCTGCCATTTTCAAGAGTCAGTTTTAGCTATCTATAGACGGTTCAGAGATGGACGGAAGCCAATTTGGACCATCTAGCGAACCATCTATGTAACTGATTCTTATTAAAACATTATACCGATTAGAATATAATATGAATCAAATAGTATACTACCCCAAACCTCAAATCACGGGAAAATAATAAATTTATCACAATACGAACTTTCATTTGTTGACACAAACATACAAATGTGTATAAAACAATTATGTTTAAATTATGATCCCTGGTGTAAATTTCTCTTCTAATTTTAGAATACGACACAACCATTATAAGTTACAACATAAAAGCGCAGTTTATTGTTTTTCTAAATAAACAAATTAAATGAGCCAAACTTGTAAAACTAATGAAACTCAATTCGTCTACATAAATGTATTCACAGGTTCATCTTAAAACGTCTTACCATAAATATTGTCACCATCCAATTATGGACTAGTGTCAAATACTCAAATGAACTTGTGAATACATATCCCAAGAAGTAAATGGTGATAGTATTTGTGGTAGGGGTGCTAATTGATACAAAATTCTTGGGTTAGGTTTAGTGTAAAGATTAAAGAGGTTTTGATTTGTTTTAGAATAAACCCAAGAACAATCAGTTATAAATAATTTAACTTTACTAGACAATAAACTTTTGATTAGAAAATTTATAGATGGTTAGTAATTGGATTGAGATCACAGAAGTAACTTCATACATGAAATCTTTCAATGTAGTTAATATATTCAACATAAAATTTATTTAACTTATTTGGTTTGCCCGATTTTCGATGATTACCAACATTAGAAATCTAAACTAGCTTTTCTCAGTTATTAGATGCTCAACGAGCTTTATGTAATTAAATCAAGAATTCACAACTAGTAGTCGTCCAAGTTTGATCTGTAACGCAATTGGCAGTTTCCGAAACCCTCTCTCAACCTCCTTCATGTCGTCGGTTCGCTCATATCCGCCATCTTTAGAAGATTAATCCATCTACAGGTGGTTTAAAGAATCAGAGATCACCGGAAGCCGATTTAAATCATGTATTACACCATCAGTGTAATTAATTCTTGTTAAAATATTATCATACCAATAATAATAATTTAATCAAAATGGTTCTTATTTGGAGCCGATCTACAATCGTTGAAAATCAGTCAAGGCTCTTTCCGTTGGACCTTTATAAACCACTTTCATTTTATTTTATTTTATTTTATGCTCCAACAAATCCTAATATATCTTCTTCATCTTCTTCTTCACAAACCCTAACATACATACATATATCAATCTAGGGTTTCGTTTACTCCAGTTATTTCTTAATTAACCACATCTATCGTCATCTAGGCTTTATATATTATTCACAATTCGGATTCTTCTTCATCAATTTCTGTATTTCGTTTCCAATTTCTTCTGGATTCACAGTAGACGAGTTGTAATATGGATAGATTCGGAGGCGGTGGAGTTCACAATCCGGATCCTAATCAGCAGCTTCATTCCAATTCATCAGGTATATATATATACACATATATATTACTACGCTTATTGTTCGATTTGAAATCTAGGGTTTAGACTGTGTTGAGGCTGTATAGATCTAGTTTTCATCTGTTTCATTTGAATTTTTGATTCATGTTTAAGTTATAGAATTGTGATGTGAATTTGTGATACTGATTAGTGTTAGATTTAGCTACAGTTTGGATAATTATTTTTTTATTTTTTTCTAGTATGTATATGTGAGGCAGTGGTGTTTGACTTGAAGTTATGAATTTTGCTATGCAGGCGGTGCGTTGTTTGATGCGTCACAGTATGCGTTTTTTCGGTAATCAAGTTCTCGAAGAAGTTGAGTTGGGAGGTCTGGAGGATGACGGTGAGCTTTCGGAAGCTAAGTTTGAGGAGGAAGAGTTTCTTTTGGAGCAAGAAGAGGTATACATTTGAATATTCTGTTAGAGCTTCATGCTCGTGTCTCAATTTCATTGTCTCATTTCTGGTTTAAAAGACTTGCCTGATGCAATTGTTTAATTTTGAGAGAAAATTTTCTATATTTACGCACTTGATTTGTTTGTAACATGCCTTAAAATATGTGGATATTGGGGACTGTGTGAACATGTGAAATGATATTATTTTTATGTTTCAGGTTGTGTTTCCAGGAATCAATGATCTTTCGACCTCATTTTCAAAGGTTAGCTTCACTGCTATGATGGTTATTGATAAGAATCTGTCATTTTAATTTTACGGTCTTTGCTCTAGCAGGATGGGGTAAATAATTCTTAAAATCTAGCATTTCAAGTCTGGTTTCTTTATATTAAATTTAAACAGAACAAAGTTTTTGGGAATTTTTGTTACTTGTTAAATTCAAATGTCTCTCAATCTCAAAGGTGCAAATTTATTACTGTCTTCTTTATGTAAATATGCCAATAGGTAACTGAAACTTGATACTGTTGGACCGTGACATGGAGGGAGCTAGCTCTATTACTTTCTATATCCATCATGTTTATGTAGTTTTAATTAAATCTTTAATTTTTATTTTTAGTGATTGTATTACTGCTGTAATGAACTGGTCATATAAAGAAGTAATTATATCAAAAATTCAAAATAAAGTAGCATTGAATCTTTAATTCTTATTTGTAGGGTGACAATCTTTTTTCACTTATTCTGTAAAGTCTATAAATTATTTCTAGAAGGTTACCGTCACGTGTTTTTATGACTCATCTGATGTTTTGGTTTTTTATATCTTTCTGCAGCTCAACAAAGATGCCATGGGATCAAGTGTCGGAGATTTTGGTGATTGTGGATCCAGAGAAAGTCAATACACCAACTGGGTGCTTGATCAAGATAATTTTGAATCAGAAAGCGGCCAACAAACCAATAAATGGTCAAACTCTCCATTTCCTCTTCAAGATCCCTCAACGCTTCTTCAAAGAACACCATCCTATGAAGACCAATATCTTCACAGAACATCATCATACCCTGAGCAACACCAGCCGCACAAACTTAACCAACACCTAATAGATGAATCAAAGAATCTCCATAGAACATCATCGTACCCTGAGCAACATCAACCACACAGCCTTAACCAACACCTGATGGATGAATCTAAGAATCTCCATAGAACATCGTCTTACCCTGAACAGCAGCAACACCAGCATCCTAGTCAGCATTTGCATCTCTCTAGTGAACCCGTTCCTGTTCCCAAATCATCTTTCATCCCATACCCCTCTCTAGGTGGCAGCGGGTCCCCCCAGTTTTCATTAAATCATCAAACACGTCATGTTAACCCTCCGTTTCATGCCAACGGGCCCCACATGGGACCTACGTTTTCAACTATATCTCCACAGGTTCAGATGGGTGGGATGCCATACGGGTCGCCTCTTGGCGGGAATTTGAATTTGCCTCAGTTTCGTCCTCCTGCTCCAGCCCTCAACAACCGGATACAAAACCAATTTGGCGGAAATTTGCCTGATCTTTCAAACGGTTTGATGCAACAACATTTTACTCACAATTTGCAGCCTCAACAACACAGAATGCACCATCAATTTCAGCCTCCATTTGGTGGCCAATTAACCGGGTTGCAGCCACTAATGAACCACCGTCCACCTATGATGAATAATTTGGAACCCCTTGGGATGGGTTCACGAGATTTGAGACCCAATTCTTTGCCCAGAGGTAGACCGGGCCAGGGCCCAGGCCCAAGATATTTCCAATCGGGCTTTGACACCAGCGGATGGCCACAGTTCAAATCAAAATATATGACACCATCTGAGATTGAGAACATTCTCAGAATGCAACTTGCTGCTACACACAGTAACGATCCATATGTGGACGATTATTATCACCAAGCTTGCTTAGCTAACAAATCTAGTGGTGCAAAATTAAGACACCATTTTTGCCCGACCCAGTTAAGGGATTGCACAACCCAAGCCCGTGCCGCTAACGAACCACACGCGTTTCTTCAAGTTGATGCTTTGGGTCGGGTTCTTTCTCTTCTATACGTCGTCCCCGCCCGCTTCTTGAAGTTGACACGCCAAAGTCAACTGCTGGCGGGTCCACTGATCAGAAAACGCTGGACAAACCATTGGAACAGGAACCTCTGCTTGCAGCTAGAGTTGCAATTGAAGACGGTGTGTGTCTTCTTCTCGATGTTGATGATATCGATCGTTTTCTACAGTTCAATAAGCTTCCGGATGGTGGGGCCCAGTTAAGGCAAAGGCGGCAAGTTCTTCTTGAAGGTTTAGCAACATCACTTCAGCTTGTTGACCTGTTAGGCAAGAACAGTGATATGATTGACTCAGGTTCAAAGGACGATCTCATCTTTTTACGGTTGGTTTCTCTTCCAAAGGGTCGGAAGCTTCTCTCAAGTTACCTCAAACATCTTGACCCGGGAAGCGAGCTGACTCGTATAGTTTGCATGGCAATTTTCCGTCATTTAAGGTTTATATTTGGATCTCTTCCGGTTGATCCACAATCAGCTGAAACTTTTAATAATCTTGTAATTAGCGTTTCGTCCTCAGTGCGCGGAATGGAGCTTAGATCACTGGCTACCTGTCTGGCATCTGTGGTTTGTTCTACAGAGCAACCGCCACTTCGTCCTGTTGGAAGTCCTGCAGGTGACGGGGCTTCTGTTTTGTTAAAATCAGTACTAGAAAGAGGAACCGAGCTTTTAACCGATCCAAATGCTGCGGCAAACTGTAGCCCTGCAAATCGGGCTTTATGGCAGGCGTCTTTTGATTCCTTTTTTGCGCTTCTCACTAGATACTGTGTTAGTAAATATGAGGGTGTTGTCCAGTCGTTTCTGAGTCAGGGGCGTGACATGGCGGTTATCGGGTCAGATGCTGCAAAAGCTATCAGTGTAGAAATGCCTGTTGAGCTCTTGCGGGCCAGCCTTCCTCATACGAATGAAAAGCAGAAGAAGGTGTTATTGGAATTTGCTCAACGGTCGATGCCTGTTAATCAGGCATAATGAAGTTTATATGAAAAGAGTTATTACATGATGATGGGCTGACTGAAGAATAAGATAAAAGCAATGATAGAAAGTAAGTTTGCTTCTTTTATTATTACAACCTTTACATGTTTTTATGTCTTTTGTGTTTTATGATGAAACTTAGTTGTGAACTTGGTGGAAATTGGAGCTTATTTTGTTGCTCTAATGTGATGTAGTAATGAGGATTTAGAAGGTTACGAATGTGTATAGGGCTGGCCATTGATATTCAAGGAGATGGGAGCCTGCAAAGTTTTTGAATGAATCCTCTTTTTGTTTTTATAGTTTTAGTACTTATTATATGTTTATTTTGCATATGACGTTTTACTTTTAACCGCAGTCAGATGATTGTTTTGGTTTCTTAATTTGTACTGTTGTTTGGATGTGTGTGTATGGAGCGTGATAGGAACAAAGGTCAATAGATGATGTATAGCATCCACAATTAGAGGTGCACAAATCGGGTTCACCTTGAAAACCCGAACCGGTTCGGAACCGGTTTTTTTTCACACCGGGTAGAAAATGAAACCGGTTCCAGTCAGGAACCGGTTCGGTTCCCGACCCGAACCGATGCCCAGAAATGCAAACTTTTAGGAACCGGGTAGGTTGGAACCGGAACCGGTTTTTACGTAAAAACCGGTTCCACTGGTTTTTTTTGAAATTTAAACATTATAGCCGTTAGGAACCGGTTCCAACGGCTATATAGCCGTTTTTGACCGTTGGAACCGGTTTTTTTAACTATAAATAGGTTATCTTCTTTCTATAAATAGCAAGGTTTGTTTGTGTACTTGTTAAACCACTCCCAAAACTATAAAACACACTCCAAACCACAATTAACCTTAAACCGACAACAAATGGCAACCAATGATGACGTTGTTATGGTGATCGAAACAACAAGATGCCCCGATGTTTGGGTTCATTACGATTTGTGTCTCATGACCGACTCACATGAGTTGGCACGTTGCAAATATTGCTCGAAGTTTCTTAAAGCAGCGTCCAACTCGACATTACGAAAACATACGAATAAGTATTGTCGAGAGAAAAGAAGATTGGAAGCTAAAAAAACGGAAGTGGGAGAGTCGTCCGGCTCTACAACCCAAAAATAAGTATTCCCGGATTAAAACGACGGACTTTGTTTTTTATGTTTTAGTTGTTATGTTTAGTATCGTTTATGTTTCAATAATGTTTGTAATAGTTATTTTTTAGATGAATAAAATGTTCGTCGTTATTAAAAAAGTAACAAACAATTAATCATGAGTAACAAAAGTAATTATAATAAAACAAATCAAAACTAAATATTAGTTGAACAAGTTACAAATAATTTTACCAAAACAAATAATTACAACGCTTCTTCGTCTTCACCCTCGTCTTCGTTATCGGAAGAAACCCTGTCCTCCGCCTCCTCATCATGAATATGACGCTCTATTGGTATTTCGTCTTCAAAGTTCGCCTTGTGTTGTACACGATCCACCGCATCCAAATGGTCCTTTAGGCAAATGCAAACCTCTAGAGACTCGGGAGTTAGTTTTGTTCTTCGCATAGATAACACCCTCCCACTAAGAGAAAAAACCGATTCGGAAGCAACCGATGAGGCTTGTACGGCAAGCAAATCACGAGCCATGGCGGATAGAATGGGAAATTCGTTTTATTTACCTTTCCACCAAGCCAACAAATCAATATTGCGAATTTCGTCGACCGTTGCGCCCTCAACATAGTTTGCTCCACTATATCGACCAAGTTCGCTACTTGGTGTGTTTCCTCTTTGCCTCTTAGATGCCGATTCACGAATCCCATTCATCAAGTTTATAAGTGGGTCATTGCACGGCCTACCAGTTGTTTTTTTTCACAAAAGACGATCTCGTGCTTGGACCATACATTTGAAAATAATGGTCATAAAGGTCTTGAAGGTTTTTGTTGAACTTGTCCTTCGCTTCTGTCGACAACTTCGGGTCAATCTCGTGCATACCTAAGTTGTCGAATATTTCCTCAATCGTTGTTTCAACCCCATTAACATTCCAATAGGGGTTTAATGCGGCGGCACAAGTAAAGACCGGCGTTTGATTTCAAAATATTTTATGAACTTTTCTTTCATCACCACAACAATATTTTCGAAGAGTTTGTTCTTCTCCGCAAAGCTTTTAAAAACACAAGACATATAGTACAATTCTTGCAAAACCCAACAACTAGTAGGGTAATAGACTCCCGATAATTTTGTTGTTGACTTTTTGAACACATCAAGATACTCCAACAAATAACCGACTTGGACCCAAACACTTTCCGGAAACATATCGGCCTCGCGTTCTTCAACAAGATTGTTATGAAAAGCTTGTAAAGTTTGGCGTTGGGCAAAAGCACACTTTAACATATGACAAGTTGAGTTCCAACGGGTTGGAACGTCCCAATTCGGCCCCAAATACTTTCTTTCAACCGACTTGCAATAGTTCTTATATTTAAGATGTCTTCTTTTACCACTTTTGAAGACATCTTGTAACATAAGTCTAAAGTATTTTAAATCATCACAAATGTGTTCATTGTCAAGACCTATTTGAACAACCAAGTTGATGATATGTGCAACACATCGGACATGAAAAAAATCCCCGAAACAAGGTGGTGAATATTTAATGATAAATTTTTCAGCCGCCTTAGTATTGTTTGAAGCGTTGTCAAACGAAATCGAAAATATTTTATTTCTCAAGTTGTAAGTCGTTATAACTTCATCAAGTAATTCAAACAATTTTTCGGCGGTATGTGGGAACGGGAAGTTTTCAAAAGCGATGGTGCGTTTCATCAATTGCCATGTCACCGGATCAACCCAATGAGCGGTGACACATATGTATGATTCGGGCAACCCGTGTGGTGCCGACCAAACATCGGTAGTTAAACTAACCATGGCTTCTAAAGAATGAAAAGACTCGATTAACTCTTTTTTAGCACACTCCCACAACCTGATACAATGACGTCTTAAGGTAGTACGACTTACATGTGTGTATCTCGGTTGTAGAGTTTCGCGAATCAACAACGTCAACTCCGGGTCATCAAAGTGGTTAAACGGCAAACCTCGTTGAATAACGAACTTTGCCATTCTATCTTGAACTTGAGTCGTGTTGTAACGAAATAGTGTACCATCTTTACCCAAGTCAATTTGATCGGTCGCGCCAATCCCTTTCAACGCCTTGCAATATGGCTTCTCGATGTGCTTTCTCAAAGTAGAGTTGGAATCGTGCTTTAATATTGAACCACATAGTTTGCAACGAGCCTTTTGATAACCTTCGTCATCCACAATCAAATCCCAATTCTTCCATATGTCTTGGTTGCGGTTATGGTTGACTACCGTAACAACCCTTGGGTCCTCCGTAACAGGAACGGGGGCAACAAAAACACTCTTCTTAGCCTTGTTGTTAGTTTTTTTGATGGGTGCCATAATAATATTTAGTTGGATGGTCGGGTAAAGGAACGAGTTTGCTAAAGGAGTAGTATTGTAGTTTGTTTTTGAGTTTGGTGGTGAAACAAGTAATGGAAACAAGTTATATATAGTTTGGTGGTGCCATAATAATATTTACCGTTGGAACCGGTTCCAACGGATCTCATCATCATCATCATCATCGTACTCAGTATATCCCACCAATAGCAAAGCTATGGTAGGGTCTGAGGAGGGTAAGATGTAGGCAGCCTTACCTCTACCCCATAGGGATAGAGAGGCTGCTTCCGGTGAGACCCCCGGCTCGATAGTAGTTTTGCATCAAGCCTTGGACATAAGGCACATAGCACTCAATCATCGGGACACCGGCTGATCGGTGCATGTACCCTTATCTTTCAGCTATCAACGCCACTACATGATGCCTGATTAACCGTCCGTCACTTTTAACGTTATTTTCACGAGATTAGTAAAATAACGTCAAAATTAGTGCAATTTCACTTTTGCCCACCCGAGGGTTCACACATATATACATCATATGTGCGCACCGCAAGCAGGGCTAATTTTCCAACGGATCTATTGTCTCAAAAACCGGTTCCAACGGCTATATTACCGTTGGAACCGGCTAATTGGTGTCTAAAAAAACCGGTTCCAACGGCTATATTACCGTTGGAACCGGTTCCAACGGCTAGTTTGACTTTTGTTTGACCCTTCAAAAAAACCCGTCGGAACCGGTTATTCCGGGTACGAACCAAACCGGTTCCAATTAAGAACCGGGTAGGAACCGGGTTGGAACTGGTACTGACATACAAATAGGAGAACCGGGTACGATTTTCGGGTACAAAAATACCCAAACCGGGTATTGTTCCAACCGGGTTGGAACTGGAACCGGTTCCGGTTCGGTTCCACCGGTTCGGTTCTGGAACCGGTTTTTTTGTGCACGTCTATCCACAATAGGCTGGTTTTGGGCGTTTTTGGTTTGGTTAAGAATGCAAGTTATCGAACAATGTTTCGTTATTTAGAGCATCTTTCATGCACATTCCACTTCAAATTTTAAAAATGTGTCACGCTATCTAGTTATAAAAAATTTACTTGTGTTTTTATCACAAATTTACTTTCTAATATATTGCTATTCAAAATAATTTGTTCTAAGCATATGCTTTAGAACTTAGCTAGACAATTTTCAATTGTGTCATGTTAGCTACTCAAGTTTTAGAACTTAGCTAGACAATTTTCAAAATATGTTGCAAGTCGATGTATAAAATCTGTTGTCTATAAATATTCGTTTTCCTCATCATCATCCGAGCGCTTATATATATGGTATACTTCACCCGCTTAAATAAATACAATATACTTGGTACACGAACCTGTTCAAACAGATGGTTCATGTCCGGCTTGACCTGTTTATAAACAGGTGGCTCTTAGACTATACATTCTTAATTGGCCTTATATGATATTCTTTGTGGCCTTAATGTTCCGGCTTTAGTTGATATAAGGGGATGGATCTTGCAAAAATTTATCTTATGATGAAGTAAATCCCAAGTTCTTAACCATTGATTACAAAGATCAATGGTGCATGTTACAAGATGGCATTTTAGTAAATATTTAGAAGTTTTAACCATATTCTAATTGCTTGAAAGGGCATACTTGTAATTGTTGTGTAGCTAACAAAAAGGAACGTCTTTTGTATCCCTGATTTCACTCTGTAATTCTTACACACAGCTCGAGGTATCTGAATTTCTTGCCATATCCAACTAATACACAAAATCTAATCAATTAAACACCTACATAAAGCTCGAGGCGCGACATCCTCTTCTCCTATCTAACTGATTCACACAATGAGTCAATTGACCTCAAGTCATTCCAATAATTTTAGTATAAGAATTAAGCTGGGTTCAATCAAATCTAGGGCCCTGGTTTTGAAGGCGAATTTGGGGGGAGGGGGGGGGGGGTTCTCGGGTGCTAGTGTAATCGAGCCTTACACAAAGCGTTGAAGGTATGTTCAGCAATTGTAGTTTTT
>NW_027503476.1:0-36981 GCF_021521415.1 Bidens hawaiensis
CCATTTTGAATCTCTTGGTCATGTCCTTCGGATCTACCACCGCACGCCGTTTTCATGGATCTAATGAATCGGGTGTGTAGGCCTTTCTTGGATAAATTCGTGATCGTGTTTATCGATGATGTTTGGTGTATTCTAAGACCAAGGCCGACGATGATCAACATCTCCGATTAGTGTTGTAAAAGCTTTCGAATCGAGCAGCTCTATGCTAAGCTTTCCAAGTGTGAATTCTGGTCGGATGAAGTACAGTTTCTTGGCCACGTGTGAACAAGATGGGTATTCATGTCGACCCATCCAAAATTGAAGCAATCAAGAACTGGATTACGCCATCCTCTCCTTCTGAGATCCGTTCCTTCTGGGCTTAGCTGGTTATTACCGGCGCTTCATTTCGAACTTCTCGAAGATCGCTTTGCCTTATACAGCTCTAACGCACAAAGGTAAAACCATATATTTGGGGCTCGAAGCAAGAAGAAGCCTTTCTATCGCTCAGCGTTTGTTGTGTGAAGCTCCTGTTCTTGCGCTACTGAGGGTAATGATGATTTTGTCGTGTATTGCGATGCATCCAACCAAGGTCTCGGTTGTGTTCTTATGCAACGAGGCAAGGTTATCGCTTACGCATCAAGGCAACTCAAGGTTCATGAAAAGAATTATACAACTCCGATCTCGAACTTGGTGCAGTTGTTTTTGCCTTGAAGATCTGGAGACACTACTTTATGGTACTAAAGTGTATCCTCTACACTGACCATAAAAGCCTTCAGCATATCTTTGATCAAAGGAACTTAACATGAGGCACGCCGATGGAACGAACTATCAGCGATTACGATTGTGAGATCCGGTATCATCCTGGTAAGGCTAATGTGGTAGCGATGCGCTCAGCCGAAAACCCTGCAGCTTAACTGCATCTTGCCGCGCGACCAGCTTCACTTCGCGCCGATTCAAAGCAACCTTGAATCGCGTATTCGTGACGCGCAGCGCGCATCCATCAGTAATGGTAATCTTCGCGCCGAGCTAGCGTGTGGCGCGGAAGCATCTCTTTGTCCCTAATCTGAGTGGAATTCTCTGCTATCTTAATCGCATCTGTTTCCCTTTGATGAGAATCTTCGCGCTGATATCCTGAGTGAAGCACACAAATCTCGGTATTCTATTCATCCTGGCACCGATAAGATGTACAAGGATTTGCGCATTACTTATTGGTGGCCCGGTATGAAAAAGGATATTGCTGTGTTCGTAGCTAAATGTCTGACTTGTTCTAAAGTGAAAGCTGAACACCAACGCCCATCTGTATACTCGAACAACCAGAAATTCCTACGTGGAAATGGGAATGTGTAGCGATGGACTTTATTACCAAGTTACCTTTGACAGCAAGCAAACATGATAGCATTTGGGTAATAGTGGATCGATTGACTAAGTCTGCTCACTTCCTGCCCATTCGTGAAAACTACCGTGTTGAGCAACTCGCGCAGCTTTATGTCAAGGAAATTGTCTGCCGCCATGGTACTCCTTTGAGCATCAATCCGATCGCGATGGCCGTTTTATATCTCGCTTTTGGAAATCTCTCCAATCTGCGCTAGGAACTCGCTTGGACATGAGTACGGCATATATCATCCCCAGACTGACGGACAGTCTGAGCGAACTATTCAAACTCTGAGGATATGCTCCGATCTTGTGTTCTTGATTTTGAAGGTAATTGGGATTCGCACCTGCCTTTGATTGAGTTCTCTTATAATAACAGCTATCATTCCAGTATTGGTATGGCCCCATTTGAAGCACTTTACGGTCGTAAGTGCCGCTCCCCGATTTGTTGGAGCAAAGTGGGTGAAACTCAAATCACAGGACCCGAACTTGTTCAAGAGACAACCGATAAAATCGCCAAGATCCGTGATCATCTGCTGACTGCTAGAAGCCGACAGAAGAGTTACGCAGATCGCAGGCGAAAGCCTCTCGAATTTCAAGTTGATGATATTGTTCTCCTCAAAGTGTCGCCTTGGAAAGGTGTTGTCCGCTTTGGGAAGAAAGGTAAGCTTGCTCCTCGATATGTTGGACCATTTAAGATTCTCGCACGTGTGGGAAAAGTTGCCTACAGACTTGACCTGCCGCCCAGCGCTCAGTAATGTGCATCCAACGTTCCATGTATCCAATCTCAAGAAGTGTTTAGCTGACGAGAACCTTCACATTCCACTTGATGAAGTTCAAGTTGATGAAACTATGCATTTCGTTGAGAAGCCTGTTGAGATTATGGATCGCGAGGTAAAGCAAACCAAGCGCGTCGTATCCCTATTGTTAAAGTTCGCTGGGAGTCCAAGCGCGGAGCCGAGTTTACATGGGAAAGGGAAGATCAAATGAAGATCAAGTACCCGCACCTGTTCTCTGCGCAACCTACTTCGAGATAAATTTCGGGACGAAATTTCTTAAAGTAGGGGAGACTGTGACATCTGCCCCGATGCCCGACCCAGGTACCCGTTTCTCTGACCCGATCTCTTTCTTTTATGATCTAGTATTTATTTATACTTATATTTTACTTTTAATAATAATAATATACTTTTCCTTCCCGCCTCTTTCTCTCTCTTTCTTTCCGCCGTCCCGTCCTCTTCCTCTCTCTTTCCGCCTTCTTTTCCCTCTTGTCGCCGTCCGCCCTTAAGCCTTGTTTCCCTCTTTTCTTCTAACTCTTTGCTTGTCCTTTGTTCCTTCCCGCCTAAGGTTGTCTGCGCAGCTCCACGCGCCAGACCCCTTACAAGGAATCCTGCGTGAAGACCACCTGTTTCAGCGATACGCGAGACGAACTCTTCTCGCAGCGCGTTAAGAATTGTAATTCTTCTCGCAGTGCGCGAAGGACGGAAGTTCTTCCCGCGACGCGCTAAGGATTTGTAGTTCTTCTCGCAGCGCGCTAAGAATCGTATCCCTCGACGCGCGAAGAATTATAGTTCTTCCGCGGCGCGCTAGGAATTTTAGTTCCTCCCGCGGCGCGCTAAGAAATGTGACTCTTCCCGCGGCGCGCTTAGAAATGGTAGTTCTTTCCGCGACGCGTTAAGGTTAGTTCTGTCTGCCTTCGCCGCTGCTCTCTTGACCTTCTGTGTCAGCCTTCTCGCCTAAACCCTTTGAGTTTTCTTCTGTTAAATCTAGCCGTTTGCTTTGTGTTGTCTTATCTTTTGAGCCGTTGACCTAATCTGCTTTATGTCTGAAAGGTTACTTTCGGCGCAGCATGCGCACCAACCCCATTGGTTGACAGAAAAAGTGACTGACATTATCTTTGGAGATCTGCTTTTTCCATGCTTGACCAGTACCTTTATCTGAACCGCCATAGCCTTTTTACTGTTCCCTGTCAGCTTTATCTTGCCCCCTGCAGCTGCCATATCTTTTGATATCTTTTGCTTTTGGAATCTTTTACTTTTTGAGATCTTTTCCCCTTTTTCTAGGGATTGTGTTCCCTAGGGTTTCTCTATAAATAATAGTATTATTTTTCCTAACACTACACACACAAACACTTAATTTAACCTCCTCCTTGCTCTCTCTGCCGCCTTCCTCTCTGCCTCCGTCTTCCTTTCTGTTCTGCCCTGCTTTCCGGTAATATATATATTATATATAATAATTTACTTATTAATTATGCTAACTTATAATCAAGACTTAAATCAATTCATTAAAACAATAATCTTATTTATAGGTAACTTGTGCTTGTTTAAAGTTGGTTCTTGCTTTATCTTACACCGCATCGTTTATCAAGTGAGTAATCTCGTACCTAATCCCTTTTTGCTTTTAATGTTTTGGGATGTTCATGTGTTCATACAAACTTAGAGTCTTAAACTGTTTATGAACTTTAGTCGCGCAGTATCCCATGTGTTGAGGACGTAGACTTGGCTGTTTATTTGTATGTGTGGATCATTAACCGTCTTGTCGGTCTATTCCGCAGTTTTCATGGTACCATTAGATGAACACGGGAGAACTATCGTTTATGATTTTCTCTTTTGTATACACATGCACAGTTTGTCTTGTTTGTGAGCTCAATTGTGAGCACTGGCAGTCTTATGAATCTTAGAGTTGGTCCCGATCAGATTACACCCTTGTTGAAAACCAGACATACACATGTTGCGCGCAGATTTTATTGTTATCTATGTATTGTATTAAACTTGATTTCTCACCAACAGCCAAGTGTTTGACGTTTATTTTAACACATGTTCAGGTTTGCAGTAGCTGTTTTGGAGCTTGTGGACACGTAGGACGTTTTTACTTTTGGACCTAGAATTAAAATGTATCAAGACAAGTTAATGTTGTTTGAATGTTATAATTTATAATATATTGATTTATGTTTGATTTATTTTTTTTATTTTCCCCGCTGCGCGTGCGCGATAAAATGTGTATTAATAAATATTGACACCAATAGTGTCGCGAGTAATGAAGCAATATGTGGCGCCCCGATGTATAATCCGCCTTTGGTCGGGGTGTTACAAAAAGTTGGTAAATAGATTGTTTGGTACAATTAACTACATGTAGGTCAAAATTTGTTACGGGTCAAAAATGAAAATTTTGAGTATTTTTAAAAGTTTGAGAATGCAAAATAGATTTATCATCAAATTTGTTAAGGGTTCAAAGTGTTGACTTTAAAATGTCAAAAGTATGAAAGTTAGAATTTTAAACATGATTTGGGTTTCAAGTTTATTTTTAAGGGCATTTTTTGAAATAATCAAAAGGTTCGGGATTTGGCAAATTGACTATTTTTCCCTCAATTATTAAAACCAAGAAAAGATTGCGAACACTTTCAACATGCCACCTAGGCCTATCAATGGTTATAACTTTTATCAAATTTCAAATGTTTATGTCAACATTAATTTTTCCTTCAATGGTGATCAGAAAGTTGTATGGGAAGCATGTCATGCAAAACTATGCTCAAATGAAACAAAATATTCACAAAATTGAATGGGTTAACATGTTATTTTTTATGTTTTCTATCGTATAAGAAATCTTATTTTCGAAATTGGTTCATAACCAAAATTCTTTCAATTATACACATACGACACCTAGAAAGAATTTTTCAATAGAAAGAAGCATTCTCGAGTACGATTTTCAACAGGCATTTTTTATTAAGTTCATTAAAAAAAACCATTTGTGATATAAATAAAATCAATTTATGTACACATTGTATAGATACAAGTATAGATGTAATATATTTTTTTTCATATACGCTATGTAACTATCTGTTTTACTTATAATTTTGTAATTTGAATTATCCCGTGTTACACACGGGCTCTAAAACTAGTTTAATAATAATTAAAAGATAATTATGACACCAAGTTATTCAACTTGGTTCATGAACTTTTGATCTCCACCAAACTGCCCCTTGAGATCTTCCGTACCACCCTTATACTTTTCGTATTAACCATTCGGGTCCTTCAAGGTGGTATTGCACCAAGTTTTACATAAGTGATGAGGTAGCAAAGGAGGTATCACCTTTCACACTCACTAGAAGGTGTTATAAGAGAAATGAATGAAAGGGGATAAATAATTATTGGCTCGAGTGAGTTGAAGACTAATTATTGGTTTAATAATTAATTAAATATTAAAAACAAACATTAAAAAAACAGAATAGAAAGGGGCAGTGCGTGAATTTGGTACCAAAGCCCTAAATTGTGATGCTTTTCTTGAATTTTTCAATGTTATGGTTGATAAGGATGCAATGACTGACCTGGATTGATTTTGTGTGTGTGTGTGGGGGGGGGGGGGGGGGGGACATTGTTTTAAATTAGGCTTCGAATAAGACAATCTTATCCTCTAATGAGCTTGTTGATATTGATAGGTGTAAAGTTGTGGTGTAGCAGGTGACTCCTTTGGATCGAGCGGATGGTTGGTATTGAGTTGTTGATCCGTTGGACGGTTTTATTGTTAGCTCGTATTGGAAGTTATTCTTGAAGGCTGACACTCCGAGCGAGCCTTATATTTTCCTGCATAACAAGCCCCCCCCCCCCCCCCCCCCCCCCCCCTTGAAAAATCAACATGTTTAGGCTAGAAGGGCTGCTATGTCTCGTATACCTACAAAGATAGCTCTTAATTGAAGGAATGTTCTGGTAGGATTGGTGTTATACCCCTTTATGTGACGAAGCCTTGGAATTGGTAAATCACATTTTCACGACGTGCAAGTTATCTTATGAAGTATGGGGTGAGATTGTTACATGTTGTCATTTGCCTCTCATCTTCGTGGTTTCATTTTGGGATGTGTTAAGCTTGAAGGAGCATGTCCTTGCTTCGAGTAAGACTAGAAGAACGGTGCAATCGGTCTTGCTAGTGGAGTGTTGAGTTGTATGGAAAGATTGAATCAATTTGTTTTTTGAATTAAAGAAGGCAACTCTCAGTTGTATTCTTAATGAGATTAAGGTGTTATGTCTTGCTTTGGTCAAAGCGAGAGGAGTTGTCTTAGATGATGTTCAATGGATTAGCTTTGAATTTGGTTAATGTGTTATTGTTTTGTTTGCTTATTTATGTTGTTTCCTTGTATGCTTTCGTTCTAGCTGCTTGCTAGTCTGGAGGTTTTAATGAAGTGTGCCTTCTAAAAAAATACTACGCAACCCAAAATCTAATTATTTTCGTTGTAATCATTTATATTCATTTAAAACACATTTAATTAATGACCTAACCATGTCAACACTAATTAAATAATTGAATATATTTTAAAAAAGAAAATACAATAGTTAAACATGCCACAATATTTAATTCATTAAACACGATATTTAATTCATTAAACACGTTACATACCAAAAATAATATGTATTATTTTTCTATTATTTTAGTGCGTGAAATTAACATCCTATGAAATATGCCATTCAAAAAAACATCCTACGAAATATGAATAGGATCCTTAAATTATACACTAAGTGAAAAGTAACTTTAATAATTCTTAAAAATTGCCAGCCTTTCTAAAGCTGAGGGGTGTGGGGCTTCAACGGGGGCGCTAGAGCCCCTCCACTCGCGCCTCTAGGCGCTAATACCAAACCACCGGGGCGCTAACGGGGGCGCTAACGGGGCGCTAACGCGAAAAACAATGCAGGCGTGAGCTGGTTAGCGGGAGAAGAGAGAGAGGAGCACACCTTTTGAGGTATTTTGGACCGTTGGGAGCCGAAAAAAACAAAAAAAATATATTTTCTATATAGGTTTACGGAAAAGAGCCGTTGAGCTCATATTAAATTAAAAAAAATATATTTTCTTAAACTATAAATATATACCTTTATAAAATATACTTCATTTCACAATTATACACCTTTCCTCCTAAAATCCTCTCAAAACTAACACAAAAAAAATGTCGTTGTTTGAATATATTTATAAAAAAATTAAAAAAAAAATTTTTGCTGGAGCCCCTGCTGGAGCCCCTCCACACCAGGGGCCAGGGCTCCAACAACCCCCTTATCCAGTTTCTCTCTCTGCCACACGTCATAATATTATTGGTTGGAGCCCCCACTAAAGCCCCCATTAAAGCCCCCACACCCCTCAGCCTAATAAAATGTCTTCAGGTGTAGCCATGTACGAACTGTCCTAGTCCAAGATAGTCAAATATATATCACACGTACGAGTACGAACTTAGTTAATTTGGTGCCTTTACTTTTAAGCAGCTGCAAGTTTCATCATTAACATATTTGACTAGCATTAATAAATATATCTACCGTTCAAAATAAATAATAAATATATTTTTTTTGCCTTTTTGTTAGTGATTTTATAGTGTAATTAAGGATTAACTTGTTAATCAAGTTAATTGTAATATGAATCTAAATAAGACAATAAGTCGGATGTGCGGTGCACAATCATTTGATCTTATTAAAATTTATAATCCTATATTGGTACTTAGGGGCACACCCCTAGGCCATGGGGGTTTCAAGGGGGCAACGCCTCATTGGTGGGGGTCCGGGGGCGGCAGTCACTGGCAGCGCCCTTGGCTGGGGTCGAGCTGCAAAGCAGATATCTATGTCCCTGTAACAAAGTTTATTTTTAGTTTTATAATAACTGCAAAACAGTTATCTTTGTCCCTGTAACAAACCCTAATATAACGTTATTTGATCATATGAAATATCTCTCTGGTTCATCATAACACACACAAAATCCATATTTAATTCTTGTTCTCAAATATGAGTTTCATCCGGTCAAAATATTTAGAAACCGCAAATAATTTTGATTTGATAGTGTTTACACGACTCTCAAATATCCAAAATCATTTGTAGAAATTTACCAACACTTTCTACATTGAAATAGAAGGAAAACAAGCAACAAACTCTGTTACTGGCTGTCTAACCTCTTTTATATTACAAGGTCAATTCTTTTATTAATTTATATATAATAAAACTACGCGTCTATATATTGTAAATTCAATATAAACAATTTAGGAACCTTATATAAGAGGTGGCAATCTTATCCATTACCTAACGGTACCATTTTAACGTTTTTTTTTTTTTTTCTTTTTGGTACATACGGATATACCAAGTCACTGTTTTTTTTTTCTGGGCATAAACTTTATACATACACCTTTTAATTAAATGGAACAGTAACAATCTCATAGCCGGTTCTACGTACAACCAAGCAACCCTGTTCATCTTCCTCTTATGATACCTATTAGAAAACCACAAATAAGAATGATCAACTATATCATAAAAAATGGTATCGCATATCGGCTATTAGAAGACCATGCCGTTCCTGAACCACCAAGTTATCATGAGTGAATCCATCGTCGAAAACAAAGTGAATCCATCATAGAGCAGATGTGAGATGTCGCAAAAATTAGAGCATGTTTGGGATTAAGTTTGAAAAATATTTATTGGTGTTTTCAAAAAGCCAATTAGTTGAAAGGTGTTTGGCAATCACAAAAATTTTTTTTATTTTAGTTTTTGAAATGGTTAAAATACAATTTCCAAAAGTTTCAAATCCTAGCTTTTCAAAATGACTTTTTGAAAAAATCAATAAACATTTTTCAGACTCAATCTCAAACATGCTCTTAAACATGGCCTTTTGAATTCAAAGATTTCAAAAGTTTATTGTAAACTTTTATTAGTATATTAAAAAGTATAGGTTTTGGAACAACATATAATTTACCTGTTATTTATCTATATTTTGTTTTTAAGGAAAAAAAAATGTGCATTTCAATTCAACCTATTATTCTAAGATGTATGATTACTATCTTAAATTAAAAACACAAATAATATAACATAAAAAAACCACCGGTGAAGCATGCATGTGTTATTGAAATGAGTGAAAGTGTGTGTACTATATATGCAGGTCGGAGGCACATGGTTTGCCGGAAAAGTTAGCGACGGCGAGGGACATTAGGGTTGGCGAGGCTACTGCTCCTAGCTTAAGCTAGTTATAAGTTAAGCCCTCATTCACAATCACTCCCCACCACAGCCACCCCTAGGATTACCTGTCCACCACCTAGATAGGTGTAAACAAACAATTATGGGGGTAACATGTACATGGCCACAAACATCTATTAATTCTTTTTGTGAATATAACCCTCACCCTTTCTATCAAGGGTCTAGCTCGTCTCTTACTGTACATCCCTTGAAGAGGTCTAGCTTGTCTCTACGATACATCCCTTACTCGAAGTAAGGATTTCAAGGGGTTAATAACCAGATAGATTTATTGAGTGTGAACTTTGAACTCTCACTCTCCTTCAGCCGATTCAGATACCAAATCGTATCTCCTGGAGAGAGGCGCGAAGCTCTCCTTTTGATTCGGTTTTAAAAAAGAATGTTTTACACCCGTGCGTTTTTTGTGCACATGTCATTTATAATTTTATATTCTTTGAAATGTTATATCAAATACTTTCAAGGTTGTATACGTAGATAATCTATATATTAAATCTTATATATACAAATCTTATTTATAGCTAAACGTTGTATAGGAATACTATAAAACAATATATTATAAAATCATTGTGAATTGTGTATAAAAATTTGTTTGCTTTTGCGCTTCAGTTTTAGAATTCGTTAATTTTGTACGCTTCTCGCTTTTAAAATTAAACTCTCACTCAACGAGAAAAAATAAATCAAAAGGGCAATGATATGACACTAAAATGTATGCTAAAAGCCTAAAACTGTTATAATATTAGCTCTAACTATAACAATATTATTAGTGTAATATAAGAACTTGAAGATAACAAAACAAGAGAATAAGAAAATGTATGATTCAGTAACTTTTTGATGGTGTCTTCTTAGATTACAAAGGTAGATATATATACAAAAAAGGTAATACTATTTAGGGGACATGTTCATTAGTTGGGATTGAAAATTTGGCATCCATCACATGGATGTGTCTTACCGACACTTTCATAATACTTATGTGGAGTGTTCATGTGGCCAAGACTTTTGACAAATGTGAAAAGGTGCTATACAACTTGTAAAATCGTCGGTGGTTTCACAACACTCCCCCTTGGATGACACCTTTTCAAAACTTCGGGGTCTTGAAGTACTGCCTCATTAAAAACCTTGCTAAAGAAAAACCCAATGGGAAAAAGCTTTAGCTAAGGGAAAAAGAGTGCAGTAGATAGCTCCCTCTCAAGTTGCAGGTCGTTACATTGTTCGTACATGGCGCATGCCAATATCATGGACATGTTTTCTGAATGTTGCTGTGGGAAGTGCTTTTGTAAAAAGATCAGCTGAGTTGTTGCTGGATTTGACATATCTCATCTCAACCTGATTTTCTTTAATAAGGTCCCGAGTATACTCAAAGTATCTTGGTGGTATATGCTTTGTTCTGTCACTTTTGATATATCCTTCCTTCATTTGCGAGACACAAGCTGCATTATCTTCATAGATAGGAGTTGGGATTCGATCTTTCTCTAGACCACAAGAAATCAATATGTGTCGTGACATAGATCTTAACCATACACATTCTCTTGAAGCTTCATGCAATGCAATGACTTCAGCATGATTTGAAGATGTTGCAATGAGTGTTTGTTTCTGAGAACGACATGAAATCGCAGTTCCTCCATTCTTAAATACGTATCCAGTTTGAGATTTTGCTTTATGGGGATCAGATAAATAACCTGCATTTGCATAACCAACTAACCCTTCTTTTGAATCGTTAGAATAAAATAAACCTAAATCAACAGTTGCTTTTAAATACAGAAAAATATGTTTAATGCCATTCCAATGTCTTTTAGTAGGGGATGAACTGAATCTTGCCAATAAATTAACTGCAAAAGAAATGTCAGGTATTGTACAGTTAGTAAGATACATAAGTGCTCCAATTGCACTGAGGTATGGTACTTCGGGACCAAGAATCTCTTCATTATCTTCGCAAGGACGAAATGGATCATTGTCAACATTGAGTGATCTAACAACCATCGGTGTGCTTAAAGGATTTGCTTTGTCCATATTGAAACGTTTTAAGAGTTTCTCAGTATAATTTGACTGATGAACAAGTATCCCATTATGCATATGCTCAATTTGTAAACCAAGACAATATTTGGTTTTTCCAAGATCTTTCATTTCGAATTCTTTCTTTAAAAGAGCAATTGCTTCATTAATTTCTTTTTGTGTCCCGATTAAATTTAGATCGTCAACATACACAGCTATGATCACATATCCTAATGTTGTCTTCTTGATGAAGACACATGGACAAATAAGATTATTTGTGTACCTTTGCTTATCAAATAATCACTCAAACGATTGTACCACATCCTTCCAGATTGTTTCAGTCCATACAAGGATCTTTGTAATTTGATGGAATACATTTCCTTAGACTTTGAGCTTATTGCATCGGGGAGTTTAAATCCTTCGGGAATTTTCATATAGATGTCACTATCTAGTGATCTATACAAGTAAGCTGTGACAACATCCATAAGACGCATCTCTAACTTTTTAGAGACTGCTAAGCTGATTAAATATCTAAACGTAATAGCATCCATAACAGGAGAATACGTTTCTTCATAGTCAATTCCTGGCCTCTGAGAAAAACCTTGAGCTACAAGTCTTGCTTTGTATCTTGTAACTTCATTTTTCTCATTTCGTTTTCTCACAAAAACCCATTTATATCCTACAGGTTTCATTGACTTTGGTGTAATGACAATAGGTCCAAAACCCATTCGATTGTTTAGTGAGTTTAATTCAGCTTGCATAGCATCTTTCCATTTGTTCCAATCTTGTCGATTTTTACAATCATCTACAGATTTTGGTTCAGGGTCATCATTTTCTTCCATGATATCGCTTGCTACAGAATAAGAAAATATATCATCAATATTTTCCATTTCATCTCGATCCCACATTATATGTGATTTACCATAGTTTATTGATAATTCTTTATTGGAATCATTTATTTCTTCCTGAGGAAATGTTATATCATTTATTCTTTCCTGAGGGAAGGTTTTGTTAATCATTCCTTCCTTAGGGTCAGTATCCTTCTCAGAACCCTTTCTTTTTCGAGGATTTTTATCCTTTAAACCGATTGGCCTTCCACGTTTTAAACGTTTTTGAGATTCATTAGGTGCATTATTATGGTTTTGCTTGCTTGGAATCTCAACTCGAGCTGGAGCATTAGCAGCTGGTATATGAGATTTAGTGACCCTGTTTATATCAGTAAATGCATCAGGTAACTGATTTGCAATTTCTTGTAGATGTATTATTTTTTGAACCTCTGTCTCACTTTGTTTTGATCTTGGGTCTAGGTGTAACAATGATGGCACACACCATGGTATATCTCTTTCTTGCTTTTTCATTTCTCCCTCTAATGTCGGGAACATTGTCTCGTTAAAATGACAATCAGGAAAACGTGCTGTAAATACATCACCTGTTAAAGATTCAAGGTATCTTATGATGGAAGATGTTTCATATCCAACATATATTCCCAACCTTCTTTGGGACCCATTTTTGTGCGTTGTGGTGGTGCAATAGGAACATACACAGCACAACCAAAAATTCTAAGATGAGAGATATTTGGCTTATTTCCAGAAACAAGTTGTGTGGAAGAGTATTTATGATTTGCACTTGGTCTCACGCGGATTAACGATCCAGCATGCATAATTGCATGACCCCGAATAGAAACAGGGAGTTTTGTCTTAATGGTCTAGCTATTAGCTGTAGGCGTTTGATCAACGACTCGGCTAAGCCATTTTGTGTGTGTACATGAGCAACAGGGTGTTCTACAACAATCCCCACAGACATGCAATAATCATCAAAAGCATGTGATGTAAATTCTCCCGCATTATCAAGCCTTACTCTTTTAATGGTATAATCCGGAAAATGTGCACGTAATTTGATAATTTGAGCAAGAAATTTTGCAAAAGCAACATTACGAGTCGATAATAAAGAGATATTAGACCATCTGCCGGATGCGTCTATTAAGACCATGAAGTATCTAAATGGTCCACATGGTGGATGAATTGGTCCACATATGTCACCTTGAATTCTTTCAAGAAACATTGGTGTTTCTTTATCGACTTTTAATGGCGAAGGCCTTGTAATTAATTTTCAAAGAGAACAAGATGTACATTGAGGCATTTTATCTATTTTGTTGATCTTTTGACCTTTCAGTGGATGCCCATGTGTATTTTCAATGATCCTTTTCATCATTGTGGATCCTGGATGGCCTAATCTGTCATGCCATAAGTTTATGATACCAGAATCGCAACAATTTTCTTTGACTGCCATATGTGCTTGAGGCACATCTATATATGTATAATGCAAACCAGAATGGAGCATTGGCAATTTTTCCAATATTTGATCTTTACTTATGATATGTAAATATTTTTCATTACTAACAGTCCTTGACTGAGTATCATATCCATTATGATATATGTTTCTGAAACTCAACAAATTTCTTGTTGATTTTGGGGAAAATAAAGCATTTTCTATTTTGAGCTTTGTACCATTTGGTAATGCTAAATTAGCTTTTCCAACTCCTTCTATCAAGTTTGTAGGACCTGATATTGTATTGATGATCCCTTTTATTGGTTTCAGTTTATAAAAATATTTTTTAGATCTAAGTATAGTATGCGTGGCTCCACTATCCGCTATACATATATCTTCTTCATTTGTTTGATCTTGTGCTCCGGTGATTTTCATTTTAAATCTTGAAAAATATTAAGAAAAAAAAATAAGTGTATAACGAAGACATATGATATTTTAATAAGAACTTTATTTAATTGAAACACAAGTAGTACATGAAAGAGGAACTACATAATTAAAGATAATGAGAACACACTTAATAATTGCATCTAATTATAGTAGTCAAGCAACTTTGTTTCAAAGTTTCACCCCAAAGTCTTCAACGCTCAGCTCAGCATTGATATTATTAAAGTTATCAACATGGTTCACTTCTTTCTCTTTTCCTTTTAGAGAGGCTTGGTACAGTTCACACAGATGTGGAGCTGTGCGACAAGCTTTGCCCAGTGGTTTGTACTTCCACATCTAAAACATGAAGTGCCATTGTTTTCGAACCTACCAGCTTCATTCCATTTATTTTGGTGGATGGAATTGGTATTGTGTGGGACATGATAATTATTGGCTCTCTGGTTACGACCACGACCACGACCGTAAGAATTATTGTTCCATTTGAATGAAAGCTTACGATCATTAAAATGTCTTTTGTCAAAATGACCACGGCCACGTCCACGGCCTCGTCCTCGACTTTGTTCCCATTTATGACCAGAATTTTTATGAGAACTTTTGTGAGCAACATGTGCTTCTGGTATTGCTAATGAACCCGTGGGACGAGATTGATGATTTTTCATCAATAATTCATTATTTTTCTCTGCTATAAGGAGCAATGCATTTAGATCAGAGTATCTCCTAAAATTCTGCAAACGATAATGTGTTTGCAAGTTTATGTTTGATGCATGAAACGTGGAGAAAGTTTTCTCTAACTTTTCTTCCTCTGTTACGGGATACCCACAAAATTCTAGCTTTAAGCAAATTCGGTATAAAGCAGAGGTGTAATCATTTACCCTCTTAAAATCTTGGAACCTAAGACTGTTCCATTCATCTCTAGAAGTAGGAAGTAAAACTTCCCTTAGATGACCGAATCTGCTTTTCAAATCTTCCCATATCATATATGGGTTATCATAATTAAAATACTCATGCTGTAGTAATTCATCAATATGTTTATGGATGAAAACATCAGCTCTTGCTTTATCCTGGTCAGAGCAATCATTGTATTCTTGGATTGTTTCTAACACATCCATAGATTTTAAATGTCTTTTGACATTTGCTGTCAAAGACATATAATTTTCTCCAGAAATGTTGAGTGCAGGGAATTCGAGTTTTGCTATATTTGACATTTTGTTGCTAAACATAATAGAGCAAATAATAAGATAAATATTAGAATCCATATATATCAATCAACAATGAGATACAATACATTGGTAGAGCTATAAACATATAAAAGAAAAAGAAAATGCCGAAATCTTCAGATGGGAGATTAAAAATTAGAATGAGAAGTAGTATAAGCATTATAGTGACCAACAACAAAACCGGGTGAATCATTTTGAGAACTTTATCTTGGATAAATTTAATAAGAAGAATATTTGTTGTAAATGAAATGGGGTTAATGATTGGTTATTTATAGTGAAAATTTATAACCTTTTTACAACGGTTACATTACCGTTTATAATGGCAACATTACCATTTGTATGTGTGTGTGTGTGTGTGTGTATATATAATATATAATATTAATTATTTTTAAGTAAGATAATAAATAAGATATTAAATACAGTTTATTTTATAAAATATATAATTAGTATGCACAATAATAAGAATAGAATTGTTAGTGTAAATAAATCTAACTTCTAAATGAGATATTAGTGTGCATATATAAATAAAAGTTAGAATAGTTATCAAATTTTAATAACAATGTTTATACACATTATTGTTATTACTTAGTATATTAGTTAGTATATGTATATGCATAGATATATATCTAATGTACATAATTAAAGAAGTGTTTATGATGCTTATGTAGATACCTTTGTGTATTACCTTTCTTGGTTAAGATATAAGCGGCTCGTGCTGATAACGTGTTATAATATTAGCTCTAACTATAACAATATTATTAGCGTAATATGATAACTTGAAGATAACAGAACAAGAGAATAAGAAAATGTATGATTCAGTAACTTTTTGATGGTGTCTTCTTAGATTACAAAGGTAGATATATATACAAAAAAGGTAATACTATTTAGGGGACATGTTCATTAGTTGGGATTGAAAATTTGGTATCCATCACATGGATGTGTCTTACCGACACTTTCATAATACTTATGTGGAGTGTTCATGTGGCCAAGACTTTTGACAAATGTGAAAAGGTGTTATACAACTTGTAAAATCGTCGGTGGTTTCACAACAAAAACTTTTTAAATACTATAAAAATAAAATGTGAATGGGATATGTAAGGGTGGAGGTGTGGTGACGGGTACCACCCAAGGGGTAGTGCTTCTTTAGAGACACTGCTGCCAAGTGCCAACCACTTAAGATATCTCGAAGGGTAGTTGCCAAGGGCAGTATTACCCGTGAAATGTATGTGTTGACTAGTTATTTAACGGCTAGTTACATATATAATATGTATATTTGTTTTTTCTTTGTAAATAACCACACACACTTAATCAATTTATACACACCATTCTTCAACCATTTTATGAATTTCTCTTAAAAGCATTTTTTTATATGGAGTAGTCAAATACTCAATGAATTGTGTCATGAAGATGGAGTCATGAAGAAGAAGCAGTGTTAGCTAAGGCTTTGGTCTACATTTCTGAAGACATGACCCTTTGGAGCAACGAACGTTGGGGTTTTGTTCACGATTTTGGAACTGTTTTGTTTCAGAGGGAGGATCAAGCGATCAAACAAAGCACCAAGTGTGTTCGAAATGCTGACATATGGTCTGACAAATAACGCTCGCGATAAAGACACGTTTGAAGTCATAACAAACGTCAAAAACCGATGGAATTGAGAATAGTATTTTTACTTATATTTTATTGAATAAAGTGTTGTTTAACTATTATGTATTTTTAAATTAAAATTTTTGAGTTATTTTAAATTAAAAAATAAAGTTCTTTTGGGTAGTTTGGATGCACCATTGTCAGATCTTAGAGTAGTTCAAGATAGTTAGGTGTAAAAATGATATAACAGTACATTATTAGTCGGTGCTTAGAGTAATTTTACTACCACTCCCTCCACCCTATTTTATTTTATATTGATATTAAATAAACATACCATGTAACATGTGTGCCACTAGTGGCATTGCAATTTTGTATCGTACAATATAGTACACAACATGGCCTTTTTTTTCTATTTATTGACAATGTGTAATCACTATGTGTTAAATTTAGGTTGTAGGTTGTGTTTTGTCTTTGCCTTTAGGTTGGGCATTTAGAAAACTGTCTAAAACGCACTTGAAAAGCGCTAGTCTTCATGATATATAATATACATTGATATCACCAGCTTTATGTATTTATATTGTGGTATCATGTTCTTTACGTTTACTTAATTAGCATTTAGCTTTAGAGCGAACGTTTTAGTATTGGCTGTATTGCTACTTTTAATTGTTTCATATTGCTTTACCATTCAAATCAAAACACATATGGGTGAAAAGGGTATAAAATAGCCACTGGCAATTAAGCTGAGACAAAAACGAGCAACAATAATGATAAATAAATACAACCATTCTTGTTACAGGAGATATTGAGTGTGTCATACAACTTCTGATGCAGATGTTGGAATACTCAAGAAATGGAGTTGGAGCAAAGAAGTAGAAACAAAAACATCCTATTATGGATAGCTATTTGTAACACTCTATTTTTCGGGAATATTTATACTATATTCAAGATATGCTATAAGGCTTTGCATACATCGAGTAATTTATTTTAAAAAATAAATAACTGAAAAGTTAATGTTGCAATAGTTATATGGTTAATGCAAGGTTAAGTGTGTTACCATTTAAAGAATTAGAACTTGAGAGACTAATCTTATCATATGAGTAATTTCCAACTCAAATATGTTCGAAAGCAGTTGTCTTTCTTTAAGTTGGTAAAAAATAGAAAGTGTGTGAATATGTAGTAGTTACATCATTTCTATTTTTACCTATTTCATACATACACACTTTCTATTTTTACTAACTCAATAAAAGACAACTACTATAGGTAAAAATAGAAATGATGTAACTACTACATATTCACACACTTTCTATTTTTTACCAACTTAAAGAAAGACAACTGCTTTCGAACATATTTGAGTTGGAAATTACTCATATGACAACATTAGCCCCTCAAGTTCTAACTCCTTAAATGGTAACACACTTAACTTCTATAGGGTGGCAGTTAGACCTGCAATGCTATATGGAACAGATTGTTGGGCCATCAAGAAGGCACAAGTGCGGAAGATGGAGGTAGCAGAAATGAGAATGCTACGTTGGATGTGTGGGCACACAAGGCTAAACCGAATAAGAAACGGTGTGTTTCGCGAGAGATTAGGGGTGGCGAACATAGCAGACAAGATAAGAGAGTGGAGATTGAGATGGTTTGGACATGTAAAGAGAAGACAGACGACGAATCCTGTTAGATCCGTAAAAAACATTACTATATAGGGGAGGAGGGGTAGAGGACGACCGAAATTGACTTGGGATGAAAGGATTAGGCATGATTTGATAGACCTAAACCTCTCCGAGGACATGGTTGAGGATAGGAATTCGTGGAGAAGTAGAATTAAAGTTAAGGATTTTTAGAGAGAATTGAATACCTTAGGGCTTAGACTTAACTTATTTAGGTCACATACCATAATGGTATTTCCCTTACATATATTATTATTATTATTATTATAATTATTATTAGCTTTTATATAGATGTTAAACTGTGATCTTATTATTAATATTATTATAATTAGTAGTAGTTTTTATATAACTGTTAAACTTTGATTTCCTTTATTTTGCTTCATACACATATACTTAGAGCCGAGGGTCTCTCTGGAAGCCACCTCTTTATTCCTTTGGATAGAGGTACGGTGTGCCTACATCCCACCCTCCCCAGACCCTACTTATAGCTTTGCTGTCGGTGGGATTTTACTGGGCATGATTGATTGATTGATTGATTGACACTTATCTTTGCATTAGCCATTAAAATAATATGTTATGATAGTATATTTATTTTTTATTATGTTAGTTAGAAATTATCCAAATATATTTAACATTCCAAAATAAAATAATAATATTTAAAATTAGAGCAAACCTTTTTCGATTTTTTGGAATCATGGGGTTACAAATAATATTTTACAATTAAAAATGGGATTGAGATTACTTAACTTTTAGTATTTAATTAATATAATTAGTTTTTTGCACATGCAAAAGAGATTAAGAATTAGGCGCCCAAAAAGTCATCTAATATATCATGAGCTTCATCATGCGTTGGCCGCAGTAATATTCATTATATAGTTTGATATAGTTTATTGTTACGGTAGATGATGTTATGTTACAATAACACTGAATTTATTTATTTTAGAATATATATTTTATTAAAGCATTCACTTTCAAAACCTAAATATGAGATCTACCATCAGACTACCAATTGGTGAGAAACATATTTATTGTACACCTCTACCCCTTGATATTGTTAACAAGCCCTCTGATGGTTTAACATATGTATCTACATATTCTAGTTTATTAGACGGATACTAGGCCAAAGACATATCAACATAAAAGTAACTCCTTTAAATTAGTTGACAAAATACAAAGTTCACTAATTACAATTTTCAAATATGCAGACCAGGTCATTATTACTTTATAGGGTGAAGGCCGGAGGGTGCCATCCCGTTTCTCTGTTGGTACCGACATACTAATGGGGTAATGGTGTACTCAGCTTCTCTATTCCCATCTTCGTGTTTTTGCCAAACCGGGAGAGATATCCAGTTGTTGCTCCCGTCATGCTTCACTAACAAGGGTGAAAATTGTTTTTTCGCCGGTAACAAAACTCCACCTCACCCTTTCAGTTGTGAGCTCTTGTCCGACTCCATATTAAAGCCATACCCTCCAATCTTCCATCACTCTTGAGTCTTGAGGGTTGATTATGTTTTCCATTAAATATTAATAATTGTGTTTTTATATAAAGTGAATTGTGATGTTCTAAAATAGCTAAGTAGTTAGGTGGCCCTAGTCAACTATTCCAATTTCCACCAGATTTCATTCTAAACCAGTAAACCACTGTCTATTAAGAATAAAATGTTAATCTTTCAATTTTCAAATGAAATTCAAGATCAAAAGAATATATACAAGAGGAAAAACTATTTTCATTTTCTACAAATATATATGATAAGTAAGGTTGCACTAATAAGAAAACATAAGGCAAATTTATCAAAATGTAAAGTTGACCATTATTATTTTTTTTAAATTATTGCAATTTAATTAGGGCTTAGCTGACAATTAGAGATTTTTTTTACTGTTTGTGTTAGCTGACGGTTAGATGGCTCAGCTCTCACTTTTTAAGGCTTACCGGGCATCTAGAGGCATTTTTTTTTAGTCAAATGACTATTTTAGTTATTAAAAAAAAAAAGTCTTTCAACATATCCAGCTAGTTTTGTAATATAAACATAAGGAGAAAGTGACACACATAAGTATTACTCATGTACCACCCAATCATTAACTACCACTTTCTTTTTACTCTTAATTACTCACAAATCATAAAACCACTGGCTACACCTACTCAAAAGTACCCTAAAACTTTTAGTTTGGTATTTAGTTCTCCAAGCAATAAATGTAAAAACTGAATTAGTTTTATGTGGCAAACCTTTGCTATGGAATAAAGCCATACACCCTATACACATGGGGTGGCGGCGGTATTGTCATGTGGTTTAGAAGTCATGCATCCTATCCATATCGGTGCCCGTCCTCTCTAAAAAAATTCGACAATTCCAATTTAAATCGAAACATTTAATTACACTTAAGGATACCATTCCAATTTGAGTCTTCTACAACTTCTATATGTAGGAGAAGGACCAATATCTTAAAAACTGATATTTTATTTGTATCAGATTGGACTAAAAATGGTACAAACATTTGAACCGGGTTATATAGTTTACCTTATAATTTCATATAAATGCAACTTTAACTAAAAAATCCAAAAAAAAAAAAATACATAATTTCATAATTAAATATCATTCAAAAGTTAATCCATATACGAAAGCACTTGATTTTTAAACCAAGTTCTATTAAAGTAAAGGTTCGCAATATATTTATGCCATCGGAGTGTTATATGTATCAAGTTCACGATCGCTTAAAAGATGAAATTCACTCTCATCACCATCCTCATCAACAAGATTATAAGTGCTTTCATTTTCTACAATAATAAATAAGAAATTTTAGTTACATAGAATCATAATATACAAAAATCACATGAGGTAACATATACAAAAAAAAAAAGGACCTGAAACATAAAAAATCTTGTAGGCTTTTAAACCGGTTTTCTTTGAAACCAGCCGGTTTGATGTTTCATAAAACTGCTCAAATATATCGGGTCTAAAATACCGTGTTGCTCACCGAAATCCAGTTCAACCTGTTGAACCGACCGGTTTAAACTGGTTTTTATGAAGGACACTTGAAATAATTAAAATGAATAAACAAATAAAGGTATCAAGTTTTTTTTTAGATCAAAATTGCTAAAAATAATTCTTAATCATGAATAAATTTCTTAAATTAAATACGAAATATGACACATTTTTTAAAAGCAACGTTGATAAAAATATGAAGTTGTATTCGGAAGAAGTTGGTCGTATCTATATCGAAGCAAAGATTATGAGTTTATGACCCACAATTTTTGAATTCCAAAGTTAAAAAACAAACTAAAACCCCGCTTTGATTTTATTCTACTTTAATTTAATAATTTGGTTTATCCATAGCTTTTAAGCTATAATTATTACATCTAACTTTAGTACAGTACAAGCGTACATATTTACACGACATTGCATACTTGAGAATTAACAACATTACAAATCCTACGATTGACTTTGATAGATTCAAATTACCATGTAACAGGTAATTGGATCAAAGATTACATAATATTATTAGTCTCTCCACATTGAAATGGCATACGAAACTATTAAAATATTACTATTTTGTTGATTTTAGTTTTAACATATATATCAGAATTTAAAGTCTAATTTAAATTAAGAAATTCGTAATTTGGTCCATCCTTGAAGAAACACTATGTGACCCCGGGCAGATTATAGGTAATCTGGGGGCTAAGTAATGTTTCCCACGAAGGTTAGGTCCAGCAGAGTAAGTTGTACTTCAGGGAACCTGCAAAACAGACACCGTAAGCTCGTCACTGAGAAGGGGGGGGTTCCTCCTTGTGACCACCCTCCGGCGTGAGAATCAGTCTATATTGCTCTTTGAATATAAAAGTATATGAATACTATTAGAGCAGTTATCAAGTAAGTTATACGAGATAGTAGATGATGAAATGATAATACCATTTGCTGTCTTTTATAGCCGAAGGTGGGTATCCAAGGGGTTTAGCCGGCCCAACACGCTACCAACTGTAACCTATGCACGTGCCCTACCTGTGAGTGGTGGATAGGTAGCGGCTGACACAGAGCAGGCGTGCCGTGCACTCTTCGTCTTCTACCAACTGCAGGCTAGGCACGTGGTCTGGCAGGAGTTGGTGGGCAGGCGGCGGCTATTGGTCACAGTGCTGTGGCGTGCTGTCTGCCATGCTGCTGTCAGTGAGCTGTCGCATTCTTGGTCAGATCTTTTGTCTTTACCTCGTCAGGTATCACGCAAAAGATCCTCCATCATACGGACTGGCCCATTTTGGCGGGAGTTTTCCCCCTCCCGCCTTTGCTCATTCTTTCAGGTGACACTGAATATTAAGTGTTAAGCCTTATGCGTGTAGCTATGCTGTGCGGGTAGCCTTCCCTGATGGCTTGTATCCGCAACTGCGGGAACAGGCGGGTTACTTCACCATTGGGAGGCTTTTCCCTGCGTATGCAGCTTGCATACTGCGCGTAGGCTTCTCTGAGCATGGTGGGTCCTGCGGGAGTAGATGGTCTTTGCGCAGACATCCCTGTTCAGGGTGAGTTATGCGGGACCAACTGAGCCCTGCTGGGACCTACCTCTTCAAGTCCCCCCAGTCCAATGTTCTTCTCACGAATGTCTAATAAAGTGATGAACTTTTGGACTTAAGCAAAGGGTTTTGAAAAGGGGTTTTTGTAAGGTTTTCCATGGGGGTTCATCCCGCGGAAGTCCTTGTCACTTGCAGAAATTCCCGAGTTTCCTGCTTGGTCTTTGGGTATGATGCGGGTAGGTCTGTAACCTCCTCGCAAGTCAGGAGCATTGAGTCTTAGTTGTGCGGATTCTCCCTGTGGTTCTGGTAGTTTTTGAACATAGTGATCAATTATGTTTAAACCACCAATTCCATCTTGGAGCCTCAAACAACGTAGTACTCGATGTTCCCGCTATGCGGGGATATTATTTCCGTTTTCACAAGCATTGCCCTGAAGATCCTTCCTGGTTTCAATTCTCAGCGGGTGCTAGGTATGTGAAGGGTTTTGCCCTTTACACTGTACCTGCATCCGTCTTACGGTTACTTTACTTCCAAGGTATTCCTGGCGTCCATTTCCTGCGGGTGCTAGGTATGTGAAGGGTTTTGCCTTTACACTGTACCCGCACCCGTCTTATGGTTACTTGGTTGCCAAATATTTTGGCTTCAATTCCCTGCGGGTGTTAGGTATGTGAAGGGTTTTGCCTTTACACTGTACCCACACCCGGCTTATGGTTATTTGTTTGCCAAGGTAAGGGGTATTTTCCCGCTTACTTTTTTGAACCTTAGTCTTCAAATTTTTAAATTTTGAAATTTGAAGAGTTGATGGATAACAACCCAATACCTCAAACGTCGTGCGACGGTTTCTTCTGACTGTGTCAGGACGTGCCAGAAGTTATGGCGACATGACATTATGTGGTCATTCCAGTTGCTTTTTCAGGCGCGTGGGCACGGGATTTCGGGCGCGTAGCCGCGAAATCTCTGGCACACGTCCTTTTTGACAGCTGTTGCCAGTTTGCTTTTGCCACGCGTCATAGTTTCATTGCACCTTTGATTTCTCTCTCTTCCGTATTAAATTCATCACATTAATTGCGATTGCTATATAAAGGGGGAGAAGGTTATTTGTAATTCACACTTTCCACTTTCATCTCTTCTTCTCCAGTAATTTCCGGCGAATTTCTCTTTTTCAGTAAAGCATTGCTCTGAAATCTCTTCTTTCTTTCACCATGTCTTCTCACGATGCTGATGATCAGAAGACTGCTGGCGAATGCCAGTGTTATCTTCCTGTCGAGCTGTACCAGTATATCGTCAGGAAGTTCATGCTCGAGTCTCTCGAGCCTGAGTTTCCTGAGCCCCATCATACTGTGTACGATGCCCCTAGTGGCAAGATCGGGGTTTATGCTGCATTCTTTGTCTACGGGAACCTTAGGTTTCCGTTGACAAAGTTTGTGTACCGTGTCCTAGAGAGGCACGGTGTGCACCTGACAGAGGTGCACCCCATGGCCATTGCCAAGGTCCGGCACTTTGAGTGGGTGTGCCGGATACTGGGCCTTGAGCCCCTCGTTGACCGCCTGATGACCTTCTATACTTGGAGGTGCATCCAAGGGTGGTACACTCTTACAACCCGTATCAAGGGTTTAAAGATTTGTACCACCGAGCGGAGTCTTCGCTCATGGAGAAGAGAGTTCTTCTTTATATCCGCTCGAGCCATCCCCATTGCCATGAAGTTCAAGAATGGCCAGCCGCTTCCGAACCTTCCCGCCATCAACTACGAGGAGGCGGAATGGTTCGCGAAGATATCCCGGGTCCAGTCCCCGGTTTTCCGTTTTCCGGAGTCGGCGATGGTGATGCTGGGGATGAGCCGGGTGTGGAAGGCGGCGAATGCGGATAAGGTTCCGATCGTCCTTGAATATGGTTCGAACTCTACCCCTTATGGTATGTCTTGTTTCTTTTTTGCTGACTACGATTTTTTCTAACTTTCTTGTTGATTTCAGAGGGTAACGATCTTCAGTCGCTCCTGAATCCGCGGGAGGAAGATGGTCCTGCGCGGATGGGTACTCGTGCTCTGGACGAGAACGAGTTGCCCATCTTAGAGCAGACTGCGGGTCGGTTCGTGGAGGTTTACCCGCCAGGCCAAGAGATCCTGAGCCACCGACGGCCAGGTAAGCCTATCTTCTACCCTGATCCTCTCAATGCTGTGCCTGCTGCTGGAGTTCATGACATTTCTTCTTCTGAAGAATCCGCAGAAGGTCCTCCACTGGTGCGGAAGAAAAAGGCTGCCGTCGGGAAAGGCAAGGAGAAGGTGGCTTCCACGGCCGACCCGGTAGTCCTATCTGACTCAGAGTCAGATAATGCAGAGGTGGCGGGGAAGCCCGGTGGTGAGGAGACCACCGCTCCTGAGGCTGCAGGTGTTACCTCCGGGGAGGCAGCGACGACGACGGTTACCGGTGTCAAGAGGCCGGCTCCATCGGGTTCGCCCCCGCTCGTCCGTGCGTTCAAGCTCAAGAAACCCCGTAAGTACCCCCATAATTCTTGTCTCGATTTGTTGTTTCAAATAAATTTTTCTAACACTTTTGCTTGTGCAGGTGTGGATGTTGACGCATTCCAGGGTGGAGTTGGAGTAAGTATTCCCCCGCCAATGACGGTAGGCTCGGTCAGCCTTCCCGAGGCGTCGACCCAGGCGTCTACGCTTGCTTCCGCTGGTTCCAGCCTTCCTGAGGCTGTTCCAGCTGAGAAGGTGTCTCCGCCGGCCGTGAGTGCAATTTTTACAGCATCTTTCACGGAGCCGGCGGTTACTGTTGCTGAGGAGACGGCGCCAACAATGGCTACCACGGCGGCTGCCACTATACCTGCGCCACCGGCACCGACGGCCGGACCATCAGGTACGCGCCGGGCTCCCCGCCGATCTACGCCACCTTCCCGTCTGCCTGACCTGTTGGATGGATTTCCTTTAGGTTCAGGTGATGGGTTTGGCGGCTATCGGCCTGTTATTGACCCTACAGGTACGTAGGGTTCTTTTTTCTTTGTATATTTTTGTCATCTTTTCCTAACTGCCTTTGTTCCTTTTGCAGTGTCGGATTCCAATGAAGTGTATGTTCCAAGATGGAACATACGCCGAGGAACAACCCTTCGCACCCCTGTGGAGTGCGTGGACTGGGCTCGCCACGCTGCTCCTCATGGTGCGTTGGGGGAAGCCATGGCTAGCTACCAAGAGGGTAGGCTAACCAATGAGCTTCGGGTTCTCCAGGCCCGAACGCAGCCCCGCGTCGAGCTGCTTTGTCGTGAAAACGACAAGTTAAAAGCAGCTCGCGCCAAAGATGTATCTGAAGCGCGGGCTCTTCGGGAGGAGAACCGGCAGTTGGCCGCTGCCGCAGCCGAGAAGGAGAAGGCATTCAAAGCTCTCGAGGTTGAAGTCCAGGCGCGACTCGAGGCCCGCTCCAAGGCTGCCCAAGCTGTGAATGAACAGCTTCGGCTGGCCAAGGAGACTGCGCGAAACTCAACTGAGAGGGCTGCCAAGGCTGAAGCTGTTGCTGAGCCACTTCGCGAAGAGAATGAGCAGCTTAAATGCAAATTAAAGGCTCTTCAGCATGCTCATGACGCCTTGGCAATGGAAGATGCCAAGAAGCTGCAGGAGATCCTTGACCAGAGGGGGATGCTTGACCGTACTGAAAGGAAACTCAAAAGCGTCGAAGAAGCTGCCGCCAAGGAAGTTCAACTTGCCAACCTTGATAAAAGCGGAGCCGAACGTGCTTACAAAGAAAGTCAAGCTACCCTCCAATGGCTGCTTCGAGAAGCGTTGCCTGAGGTATCTTTATATTTTTCTTTACGCTTTCCGCTCGTAATTAGAAAATGTTCTAACTTGTAATTTTCTTTTGTAGGTTGTGCGTCGGGTCCTTTCAGAGACCTCTTACGACGATGCAATGAGCGCAGCCCTCAACGCTTCTCATGAGGATGGGCAGAAGACTGGCTTCCTGCTTGGTCTAGGGTTTGCTGAGAGAGGCTTTCCGCCCTCCAACTTCCCTTTATTCAATGTTAATACTGAAGCTGCTTATGACCAAGCTGTGAATCAGTACGCTGCCTTCCCGCATCCAGTGGTGGAGAAGGTGAATGAAGCTGCTGCTGCTGATGATGGGCTAAGCATCCTTAAGGCTTTCCTTGGGCAGCCGCGCTCTGACGGTGCTGGTCCAAGCGGAGGTGGCCCTGAAGCCTGATCCTGAAGATCCCTTCCCACTGCTAGGATAGACAGCCTTGTATAGATTTCTTTTAGGCGGGTAGTTACCCAGCCATTCTTGTAATTGATTGTTATTTCCTTTGCGTATAAGATTGTTATTTCCTTCCTTGGGTTCCTTGCTTTATAAACTTATGACTTGCATACTTAGTTTAAATTAGCAATTTCCCAAGTGTTTAGAATAAGAACCTTTGAACGTGGTTGATGATGGGTTAAAGTTTCGCCTCCTCCTTCGTGATTGTGCGGGTAAAACCGTCACTTGCACTTGGTAGGATGGCTAATCTTTACCCTCTATCTGACCTGCGTGTAGGTTTTCCTTTTCGAAATTTCTAAGGCATTAAGTTAAACCTTTGAACGTGGTTGATAATGGACTAAAGTTTTCGCTTCCTCTTTCGTGATTGTGCGGGTGTAACCGTCACTTGCACTTAGTAGGATGGCTTTAACTTTAGACCTATATCTGACCTGCGTGTAGGTTTTTCTTATCCTTTTTTAAGTGTTCATAAGTTAACCTTTTAACGTGGTAGACGGTAAGTTAAGTTTGGCTTCCTTGTTCGTGATTGTGCGGGTAAGACCGTCACTTGCACTTACAAGGATGGCTAAACTTTACCTACATCTGACCTGCGTGTAGGTTTTCCTTAGAACTTTTTAACATTTTGGCGTTGTGTTTATGCGGGTATTGCCGCCTTCCACACGCAACTACTTCTTCCCGTAAGGGAAGTTCATAGGTTACAAGCTATTAATACATCATGAAAGGAGAATCATTTCCATTAGAAGTGGCTCTAGGCCTTTTCTTTACAAGTTGGAATTGATCTACATATAACATTTGCGTAATTGAGCTCCATTCCATGTTCTAGGGATGGGAGTGCCATCGAGCCTTTCGAGCCGGTACGCGCCCTTTCCCAGAACTTCTTTGATAATGTATGGCCCTTCCCAAATCGGGGCCAACTTTCCTGGGCGTTGTTGGTTCGAATCCTCGTTGTTACGCAGTATGTAGTCTCCTTCCTTGAAGTTGCAGAGTTTTACCCGCGTGTTGTAGTATTTTTGCATTTGTCGTTTGTAGTTTTCTTCACGCACGGCGGCTAAGTCTCTGCGCTCTTCGGTTAGCATAAGGTCTAACCGTCTTTCCGCATCATTGTCTTCTGGTTGGATTAAGACCCTTGGTGAGGGTAAACCGATTTCGACTGGGATCATGGCTTCAGTGCCATAAGTGAGACTGAACGGGGTTTCTCCCGTACTGGTCTTCTTCAGCGTTCTGTTTGCCCAAAGGACGTGTGGAAGCTCGTCCACCCAACCGGATCTATGTTCCAAGAGTCTTCTCTTTATGCCTTCGACGATGCTCTTATTTGCTCTTTCCACCTCACCGTTACCTTGCGGGTGTGCCACTGAGGTAAAGGTGTGGGTGATTTGAAGTTCTTTCAGCCACTGCTGTAGCTTCTTGTCAGCAAAGTTGGTGCCATTGTCGCTTACCAAATTCTGGGGAATGCCCGTGATCATCGCTACGCCTTCAGTTGTTGGCCATCCCATCATGCCGTGGACTGAGGATACCACGGCGTTGAATCTTGCCATCCCGTCTCTCCCGAATAGGATGTCATACGTATGATGTGGTTTTTTCATCACAACAAAATCCACATCCTCCGTGCGTGAATAATTCCCATCGGTGAGAGTGACGGGGAAAGATAGGATGCCCAAGGGAGTGTTCATGCTGCCGTCAAACCCTTCCATTGAAGCGTAGACCGTCTCCAGGCGTTCCTTGTCTTCATCATCGAGCTTGTCGAAGAACTGCCTGTACATCACTGTCGACGATGCGCCATTGTCAACGAGGGTGCGGGAGGTGATGTAGTGCCCCAGCTGGCTTTTAATGACAATGGGGCCTTCTTTGTTTGGGCCTCCCGGCACTCGCGGGAAGCGCACTTCTGCTTCCTTCCATGCGCATGGTTCGGTCATCGGTCTCTTTCTTCCTCTGACCTTACCATGGACCATGTTGATGCTGATGTCGACGGGCTTTCGTCCGTTACCCCTGTACCTGTTGTCGTTCCTTCCTCCCTTCTTGATAGATGCCACGAGGTGTGCGAGCCTCCCATCCTTGACGAATGTCTCGACGATGTCCCTCAAGGATGTGCACTCCTCAGTGCTATGGCCCTTTGTCCCATGGAAGTCACAAGACTTGCTTTGATCCGCATTGGGTTTCTGTCGGATCGCTGGGGCTTTTGGCCATGGCAGTTTTTCCGTGGCAAATATCTCCGTGACGCTCTTGGTGAGTGGCGTCCAACGGTTTTTCCGGTTCGAAGGGTGCGTGTTGTCCCTTCCGCCAACCAGAGGGCGAGAGCTTGAGGGGGTGTCAAAGTTTATCCTTGACTGCCAAATACCTTGCCGCCTCTTTTTGTTTAGCCGGGCGGTTCTCACATTGTTCTCCCTTGTCCTCTGTGTGTAGAGGTTTGTATTCTGGGGGAGATCTCTTCCCAGCTGTTTCTCCGTTTCGGCGAAGCGCTTGGCTGCCGTCATTATGGCATCCCATGTGGATGGCATGCCGTCTTTACCCGTCAGAGTGCGGATAAGTTCTGGGTACTCAGCGCCCTGAATGAAAGCGGCGCGAACGAGGTCTTCGCTGATGTTGCCCAGACTCAGCTTCTTGGAGTTGAAGCGGGTGATGAAGTCCAGTAAGGATTCATCCTCTTCTCTCACACAGTTGAGGATCGTCCACTGCTCCTCAGTGTGCTTCCTCTGTTGACTAAACTGTTGACTGAACTTGTTCTGGAAGTCTGCCCAGTCATAAATGTGGTGGACCGGTAAACGGTCGAACCATGCTCTGGCTGCTCCTACCAGAGTCATCTGGAACATGTAGCACCACGTGGGTTCCGTCCAGTTACTGACGGTTGCCCCCGCAATGAACCTGTTCAGATGGTCATCTGGGTCGGATAGACCATCGTATGTGCCAATGTTGGACATTTGTTTGGCACTCCTCGGGGCGATTGCTTCTGCAATGTCCCTTGCAAATTTTGACCTTCCTGCGTTTGTGGCAGTAGGTCTAAAGGCCTTGGAGAAGTCACGCGAGCTTTTTTCCGTGACTGGTTGGAATGCTTCCCCAAAATTCCTTTTTGGCTGGGGATCCGTTTCCTTACGCTTCCCTTTCGCCCTATGGCGAGGGTTCGCGTCGGTGTCGGAGTCTTCCCTCTCGTCGTCCGAGTGCTCGTACTCACTACTCATGTTGAGGTGCTGGCGAGTACTACCGAACTCCTCAGCTTGTTGGACTGAACGCAAGCGTTCGTCCAACTCAGCCTGAAATTCTCGTTGACGTGCCTCGGCCCATGCCTTCACTTGATCAAGTATTTGGCGAGGGGCTCGAGTTCGTTTTTCCAGCTGGGTATCAGTGAATCCCAGTGGAATATTTACTCCACTTGCCCCTACATGAGTGACTGGGGTAGTGTTCGTAAAATGTACTTCACTTGCCCCAGCTTGGGTGGCTGGGGTAGTGTTTGTAAACATTGTGTTGCCGGTGTTTACCCCAGTGGCTGGGGTTGTGGTTACCGGAATTTCTCTAGTCATCCTGGAAGTTTTGAAAAACTGGAGAAAGATGTAGTTCTAGCTTTATGCACGGATGGCGCCAATGAAGAAACACTATGTGACCCCGGGCAGATTATAGGTAATCTGGGGGCTAAGTAATGTTTCCCACGAAGGTTAGGTCCAGCAGAGTAAGTTGTACTTCAGGGAACCTGCAAAACAGACACCGTAAGCTCGTCACTGAGAAGGGGGGGGTTCCTCCTTGTGACCACCCTCCGGCGTGAGAATCAGTCTATATTGCTCTTTGAATATAAAAGTATATGAATACTATTAGAGCAGTTATCAAGTAAGTTATACGAGATAGTAGATGATGAAATGATAATACCATTTGCTGTCTTTTATAGCCGAAGGTGGGTATCCAAGGGGTTTAGCCGGCCCAACACGCTACCAACTGTAACCTATGCACGTGCCCTACCTGTGAGTGGTGGATAGGTAGCGGCTGACACAGAGCAGGCGTGCCGTGCACTCTTCGTCTTCTACCAACTGCAGGCTAGGCACGTGGTCTGGCAGGAGTTGGTGGGCAGGCGGCGGCTATTGGTCACAGTGCTGTGGCGTGCTGTCTGCCATGCTGCTGTCAGTGAGCTGTCGCATTCTTGGTCAGATCTTTTGTCTTTACCTCGTCAGGTATCACGCAAAAGATCCTCCATCATACGGACTGGCCCATTTTGGCGGGAGTTTTCCCCCTCCCGCCTTTGCTCATTCTTTCAGGTGACACTGAATATTAAGTGTTAAGCCTTATGCGTGTAGCTATGCTGTGCGGGTAGCCTTCCCTGATGGCTTGTATCCGCAACTGCGGGAACAGGCGGGTTACTTCACCATTGGGAGGCTTTTCCCTGCGTATGCAGCTTGCATACTGCGCGTAGGCTTCTCTGAGCATGGTGGGTCCTGCGGGAGTAGATGGTCTTTGCGCAGACATCCCTGTTCAGGGTGAGTTATGCGGGACCAACTGAGCCCTGCTGGGACCTACCTCTTCAATCCTATTCTACACAAGTTGGTGTTAACTGCATGCTTGTATTTCGAGTTTGGTGTGTGAACAAGATCGTAGGGTGTTCAACAACTCCGTCTCTACCCACTTTTGACACCACTCTTTTCAACTCGTTTATCGATGGATGTCCATTTCAACTTTCACATTCATTTCTTTTGATTTTATTCACATAATTAATCACACAATCTTACCTTAAGTATTAACTTAATACCTTTACAAAAGCCCTCTCGTGCACTTCAAATTCATATGCCAAAAACATTATATTACGTTTATAACTATAGTATAATATCAATCACGCCTTTATCAAACAAACCAAAAGAGCGAAAATCTTACTTTATACACACCGATATGATTGAGTAACTATAAAATGTTAACGTAGAAACAAACATTTAAATTTCCTATTACATGAAAAGTCTACTGGTATCGACTCGAGTTGTCTCATATACAGGTAACTCTTCTCGATACCCGTGCATTCCAATAACGGAAAGATTATCAAGCTCAAAAAGATCGGAGCTTGAATCACTTCCGCCATCATCACTTAAGTTGTCATACCCAGATTCAACCTTCTTCTGATAACTCTTCAACAAATTCCTTGCCGCTTCTGAAATATGCCGGTTTTTAGCTTTATCACTCAAATTGAGTTTAACCTCTTTATTACTCTTTAAATTCATTTCTTCTTTATGCATAGACTTGTGTTCGTCCACCGGGTAAAACGTTACAGACCTTTTGATCCCGTTACTTAATTTACCTCTAGACGAGGGAGTGTTGCTTAAACATGATCTTGAGAACGACGACGTTGACGAACACCTGGACGCGTTCGCAGATTTTGACTTTCTGTCTAAATGACTCCTACCTGCCTCCGTATAACTGCCATCAGTCATGGAGACAGAGGAGTCATTATGTTTCTTATTAGTAAATAGTGAATTTAAAAAAGCAGCCAGCCGACCTCCAGGAGAGATCGGCTGCTTCACCTTCTTTAAATCACTATATATCTTCAAAGCCTTTGATTTCGTCTTAACGAATTTACCTTTACTTTGCATATCATTTTGCTTGTCGTGTTGATACACGGCCGTACGGATAGGCCTAGGCTTAATCTGTATGCCGTGTACTGACTCAATATCTGAAGAAGAAGTCGAACTCGAGTTGAGGCGAAACGATGTGTATCGCATTGAGTTTGTTTCGAGATCGGCTGCAGAGCGTCTTCCGGTTACGGGTTTTTGGCGGGTTTTGTTGTGGATGAAATAAGCATGTCGTTGATCATCATCATGATCGTCTTGAAAGCATATATTTCGAGACTGGCTTCGTTCGAATTTGGTTTGTTGTTGTTGGTCGATTGAGCGGTAGATCTCGTCGAGTAAAGAGGAAGAGAAGGATGGATTGTCTTTGAACCTTTTGGAAGCAGAATCCATGGGATCAATCTAGAGCTCAAGGACTAGTGATTAGTTAAACTAATGGAATGGAATGATGAAAAAAGAACAAGTGAGAAGTGTTATTGCATTTTGAAGCAAAATGATTAGAGTGAAGTGGAAAATAGGGGGGTTCGAGTTTGAGTTTGAGTTTGATTCTGGTTATCTCTTTGTTACGCTTCCTTTATAAAGAAGAGGTTGGTTGGGTCATGGGGGTACTTCTTAGCATCATGCCAAGGCTTGCTTTCAAGCACCTCACATTTTTCTTTTTATATTACATTGCTTTGTAGTGATTATTATACATTATATTATATTTTACTCATATATAATTAAAGTAAATCATATAAGTTAAAAAGGTAAAGGTTTTACATTGCTTTTATTATTGACAGCGGCAACAATGGCAACAAAACAAGTGCTATAAGAGTGGCATTTTGATCTTAATATTCTAATTTGAGTATACCAAAGTTGATTCGATATAAGTTATATAACTTGAAAAGACTCGATTGACCCAAATACGATGCTATTTAAACCAATACTCAAATGATCCAAAGGCAATGATATTTCGTCTTTAAAAAAAATCAACATCTTCCCGAGAAACGGATCATGGTTGTGATTTGAGAGGTTTGACTACGATAAAAAGATTTCAAGAGGCCGTTGGTGATGTTGAAAATTGAAACAGGTTTTGCATACTGTCGAAGCACGAAATGGAATCTGACCTGACCCATGACGGAGCTTCCACGGATTTCGAGATGAATGAACCGCATCCTGGTCTGCTGATCCTCTCCTCCGGCTGCTCGCGATCTGCAGTGGCGTTTTGGGGGTGTGGAGGTGACCGCTAAGATGATCTTGAAGATCTCTTATTCACAGACACAAAAACTGGTGGTGGCACCTACTGAGCATGACCCCTTGATAAGGAGGTGAAGACCTCCTTATATAGAGTCTCATGGCCACCATCATGATACCCTAATGGGCCTAGCCCAATTAGGGCTACCTCCACAAACCTCCTCAGCCCAATAACAAATGTATTAGCCCATATAATAAAACAAACCAAATATAATAAATTTAGGATTGTAAACCGGGTTTAATACCATACCCCTACAAGCCCCCCCAAGTCCAGCGTTGCTCCTGGGCGCGCAAGCGCTTAGGTGGAGCGTTGGACTTTATAAGGTGTTAGGGCGGTTTTTTCCCTTTTATTCGGCCTTATCTTTATTGTCTTGAGTCTGGGAGATTTTCTCCATGATGGTGACGCGTTGTGATCCTTAAGATAATGGTGGTGTCGAGTTATAAGGATAATAAAGCTTGCGCGCGAGTGGCGTCTTACGAGATGAGAATAATAAAGCCTGCGCGCGAGAGGCGTCTTACGAGCTAAAAATAATAAAGCCTGCGCGCGAGAGGCGTCTTACGAGCTGAAAATAATAAAGCCTGCGCGCGAGAGGTGTCTTACGAGCTGAAAATAATAAAGCCTGCGCGCGAGATGCGTTTTACGAGCTGAAAATAATAAAGCCTGCGCGCGAGAGGCGTCTTACGAGCTGAAAATAATAAAGCCTGCGCGCGAGAGGCGTCTTACGAGCTGAAAATAATAAAGCCTGCGCGCGAGAGGCGTCTTACGAGCTGAAAATAATAAAGCCTGCGCGCGAGAGGCGTCTTACGAGCTGAAAATAATAAAGCTTGCGCGCGAGAGGCGACTTACGAGCTGTAATAATAACTGAGCTGGCGCGTGAGGCGACTTACAAGCTGTAATAATAACAGTAGCCTGCGCGCGAAGCGTCTTACGGCTGTAATAATAATGTAAACCTGCGCGCGGGGCGTCTTACGGGCTGTAATAATAATGGAAACCTGCGCGCGGGGCGTCTTACGGGCTGTTAATAATAATAGTAACATGCGGGCGAAGCGTCTTACGGGCTGTAATAATAATGTAAACCTGCGCGCGGGGCGTCTTACGGGCTGTAATAATAATGGAAACCTGCGCGCGGGGCGTCTTACGGGCAATGAAAGTAATGATAATAAAGGCTGGCGCGTGGCCGACGGGTTTATGAGGATTCCCAACCTTCAAGTATGGCGGGGAGCCGTATGGGAAATTGAGGATTCCCAACCTTTAAGTATGGCGCGGAGCCGTATGGGAAATTGTGAGGATTCCCAGCCTATGGCGCGGAGCCGTATGGGAAATTGTGAGGATTCCCAGCCTATGGCGCGGGGCCGTATGGGATATTATGAGGGTCCCCAACCCTTAAGTTTGCGCTAAAGCTCATATTTTTGGGCTAAGGCCCTGACGTTTTAGAGTTAAGACTCGTCAACGCGTTTGAGCTTGGAGCTCACGCATGTATGTTTTACTTCGCTTTCTTTTTAATTTGATGTCAATATAATGTTGTCATATTGCTCAAATTAGTAAAAGGAAGTGCGAAACATGTATGCGAAAACTTGTATGCGGTGGCGCGAATGCAAAACTGCTGTGGCGAAGTGATCGCCGGGAGCGCGCATGCGGAACCCGAAGTTGATACGCGGTGGGACGCGTAATCTAAAGATTTTGAATGCGTGAGCATCTGTGATGTGTGAGCATGCGTTACGCGTGAGCATGTGATATGCGTGAGCGTACTTGATGCTTGAGCATGCTTGATGCTTGAGCATGCTTGCTGCTTGAGCATGCTTATTGCTTGAGCATGCTTGAGCATGCTTGAGCATGCTTGATGCTTGAGCATGCTTGCTGCTTGAGCATGCTTGATGCTTGGGCATGCTTATTGCTTGAGCATGCTTGATGCTTGAGCATGCTTGCTGCTTGAGCATGCTTATTGCTTGGGCATGTTTATTGCTTGAGCATGCTTGATGCTTGAGCATGCTTGATGCTTGAGCATGCTTATTGCTTGTCACACCCGGCCCTGAGCGGCGGAAACAGCCGGGCGCGCGCGAGTGGGGATTGATACTTAAGCACGGGCCATTGCAAAACATTCAAAGATTTTTATTGCGCATGAGAAGTTTAATACAAATACATTACATTGTTTAAGGATTACATAAAAACATCCAAGTACAAAAACTGAAGATTTTCTCGCCATATCCCCTTGCGCGGCGGGTAACCGTGCGCATCGAGGGGATAAAACCAAAATCTTCCAAAAAGCTTGTTTTAGATGTTCAGCGTGTGGTGCTCTAAGTGCGATTCCATGCGCTACCTAGTTATCTCCTGAAAGACACGTAAAAACATTTGAATCAGTATAAACTGAGTGAGTTCACAAGTTTTAGTAACTTGATAAATCGTATTGCATCATAATCTTGATACAAATCATTCTGAAACATAATTCTGGTAGCATCATTAAACACATGCTTGGTAAAACATAGTTATATCAACATATTCTGATAAAATCGTTCCGCGGGTTACGCGCGAACATTTCTGGGAACTGTGCTCGTCTGTGTAAGTGGCGCTGCCACTACGAGCTAAAATAACGTAATACCGTCCCGCGGGTTACGCGCAGACACTTCTGGAAAACTGTGCTCGTCTGTGTAAGTGGCGCTGCCACTACGAGCGAATATATGCTGTAATACCGTCCCGCGGGTTACGCGCGGACGTTGTGCCGGAAAACAAGGCGCTCGTCTGCGTAAGAGGAGCGACCTCTACGAACGGGCTCAAACCCATAGTACTGCCCCGTGCTAGGCACTCGTCTGTGTAAGAGGTGCGACCCCTACGAGTGGGCGGATCAAACCAGCAGTCCCTACCCTTAGAGTTCCAATGGTAAAGTGATCACTTACTCGAATCTGGTGCCCTATCATCGAAAAACCATAGATAACTGTTCGCATTGCTCATCATGAAACATAACTTAAACACGTAATCGTTTGCTTAGCTTGT
>NW_027503477.1:0-19167 GCF_021521415.1 Bidens hawaiensis
GCCACTAAGCGTGTACTAGTCCCGCTGCCCCGAACTATACGTTGGATAGTGGGCGCAACTGGCAATCGTGAGAAAGGTGAAAACCTTTAAACCGTAGGGGATATGACCATCGGGGGTCATATCCAATCGTGGGCTAGGCCAAGGGAAATAAGATAATACCTCGAATGTAAAGGAGAGGTGGCCAACCTCTTGATCATTGAACATTTGAGTAGATCCCTGCATTATTACTTAAAACTTGGAAAAAATAGATGTTAAGAATATATTATCCTTAAATTAATAATAAGAATCTGAAATAAATAAGTGATCAGATAGATATTACCAATTTTAGGATCCTTGATCCTTGATGAATGCTTGATTTTCTAAGGATACTGGATCCTGACTAGAGAAAGTACTTCTTGAGATGGATAGCATTCCATGCTCTTGGTAATCTGTTGTCTTCCATTGTGAGAAAATGATATGCCCCCTTTCATGCTTCCGACTCAATCTGATAAGGTCCTTCCCATTTGGGTGCTAACTTTCCATAGGCTGGATTGGTAGTATTTTGGAATGATTTCCTCAAAACTAGATCTCCTTCTTGAAATCTTCTTATTCTGATATTCTTGTTGCTTGAATTTGCTTGACCATTTTCTTGAGGATGAACTGGTGTAGAATTGATTATCTTGATGCCCCAACTTTCTCGAACTTGCACGAACGCTTCTGCTTCAATCCATTTGGAGAAATAGTCTGTCATGGCAAGCATAATGACCTTTCCACCTGGTGTCTTTGGTAGCTTGCCTACAATATCCATTCCCCATTTCATGAAGGGCCATGAAGAGGGTATAGGATACATAGGTTCCGCTGGTTGGTAAAGGATGTTTCTATGCCTTTGGCAAGCATCACATTTCTTTGAGTATTCCATTGCATCCTTCTTCATTGTTGGCTAGAAGTATCCAGTCCTAAGTATCATGGAGAATAATGCTCTTCCCCTTGTATGATTGCCGCAGTCACCTTCATGGAAGTCTCGGAGTACCTCTTCTATTTCAGGATCCTCGATGCATCTCAAATAGGGACCTGCAAGAGATTTTCTATATACAATATCTTGTAAAATAATGAATTGTGATACCTTTAATATAAAAGCTTTAGGATTTTCCCCCGTAGGGATTTCTCCATCCTGCAGGAATTTCCTGATTGGGAGGATCCAAGATCCTGCTTTTAGTAAGGATGGGGGATCCTTAGGTTCCTCTGTGCATTCCATAGTTACTTCCATAGCTTTCTGTTCTCCAATTTCTGGAGACAATATGTGAATGATAGGTATCTTTACATCATCCGGGATCTTCAATAATGATGCTAAGTTTGCTAAGACATCTGCCCCAGCATTTTCTTCTCTAGTTACCTGTAATATACTAAACAACTCGAAGGATTTTGCTAATTCCTTCACAATTTCTAAATATTTGACCATATTCTTACCTTTTATGGTGTAAGAACCGTTAAAGCGATTAGTTATAAGTAAAGAGTCTATATAAACTTGAAGATACCTGATCCTCATTTGTTTGGCTAAAAGTTAACCTACGATAAGTGCTTCTTATTCTGCCTCATTGTTGGTGGCTTGGAATGCACATGCAATGGACTGGGATATTATGTCCCCCTGTGGCGATTTCAGTAGGATACCCAATCCTGTTCCTCTTACGTTGGATGCTCCATCTGTGAAGAGGGTCCAAGGATCCTTTGTTTCTTCTAGTTGCTGAACTTCCAAATCAGCTTCCTTCTGTATGTCGCTACTGAAATCAGCCACAAAGTCTGCAAGCTCTCGTGACTTAATGGTTATTCTAGGCTCATACTGAATGTCATATGCACTCAACTTCACAACCCACTTGGCCATCCTTCCTGACAACTCTATCTTTCTAAGCACATCCTTAACAGAATAGTTAGTTCCCAAAATAATAGTATGGTGTTTAAAAATAATGTCTCAACTTGGTTGAGGCAATAATCAAAGCAAGAATTAATTTCTCAATGTGAGAATACCTGATCTCTGCGTCAAAGAGATTTTTACTTACATAATATACCGGATGTTATGGACCTTCATGATCCTTGGCCATAACAGCACTGACTGCATTACCTAAAACGTCTAAGTATAGAGACAACGGCTCAACATAAATTGGCTTCATCAAGGCTGGTGCTGAGGATATATAATCCTTAAGAGCCTTCAGCGCATACTCATGCTTTTGAGTCCATTCAAACTTCCATGGTCTTGCCTAACTGGTCTTTGAACATCATATTGACCAGTCTTTGATATGTTACCCCTGTCATGTCTGAATGCTTAAAGGCAAAGGTAGATTTTCTTCGCCCTAAGAAAGATACCAAATCCTCCTCAATCTTGCTGGGGATACTGGATCCTAGGAACATCATGTTTGGATCCTCGGGATCGAAGGATACTTCTTTAACGTCTTTCTCCCAAGCTTCCAGAACGTCCCTAGGATGTTGCTGTGGTTGCTATGCCACAGTCTGCTTGGCTGTCGGCTTCATTGACGAAGAATAGTAGTTCTTGGCTTCCACCTGATCACCGTGTATCCTTACTAATCACCAAGGGGTAGGAAGCTTGATGCGCTGATGGTATGTAGAAGCCACTGCTTTCATTCCATGTAGCCAAGGCCTGCAAAAAATAACATTACAACAAGAAAGGTTATCAATTACACAAAATCTTTGATAAGAATTTAACCCTTCGATGTATATCGGGAGGTTGATGTCCCCCAATGTTTTCTTGGTTTCTCCACTAAAACCAACTAGCACCGATGTTCTTGGGATGGTGTCTGGATTTGGTATGTTCATCTTCTGAAGTACATCATGTTGAATGATATTGACCGAGCTACCACCGTCAACTACGATCCTGCGAACATAATGGTTAGCTATAAATAAAGTAATAATCAAACTGTCGTGGTGAGGATCCTGGATGCTTGATTTGTCTTCTTCATTGAAAAAGATTCTTTTGTCAGTGGTCAGAGTGGTGAATATAACCGGTTGGTCCCCGCCATCCAATTTTATTTCCTTGGCTAGCCTCTTAGCTGCAAAGAAAGAAGTGCCGCATATGTCTGACCCTCCGGAAATGAAATTGATCATGCGAGCATATCGATGAGGATCATGGATCCTTATACTATCTTCTTGTTCAAAGAAGATTCTTTTATTAGCTATTGATGTAGTGGGGGTAAGCGGTCTTTCCCCATTATTCAATTCGGTCTTCTCAACGAGGGTCTGGCTGTCGGAGAGGAACTTCGAAATATATCTGCGCCTCTGGAGACGAAGTTGATCACGTGTGTTTTTGGTGGTGGTACTGCTGCTTTCTAAGGGGCTTCTTCAGGATCCTGGATCCTTGATTTCTTACCGGGTGACTCCTATTTTGTTGAAGAACCCAATCTTTCCTAGATCCTTTTATCATCCTCTAGCATTATGAATCCGAGTGCCATGTTTCTGACTTCATCTAGAGACCTGCAAGGAGTCACCACAAGATCATTATAAAAGGGGGAGCCCCTATTTAGTCCCATCTTGAAGGCTTTTACAGCCATGGCCATGTCAAGATTAGGGATTTCTAGGGCCTCATTGCCAAACCTCGTGATAAAATCCCTAAGGGATTCATCATTGGGTTGGACAACTCTATATAAGTTACTAGTTAACTTCTCAAATTTCCTACTGCAAGAAAATTGGCTGTTGAACAAGTTAACTAAATGTGATAAAGAAGTAACAGAAAAGGGAGGAAGACTTAGCAGCCATTTTAATGCAGATCCTGTCAGTGTGGATCTGAAACCCTTGCACAGACAAGCCTCCTTGAGTCTCTCGGGAATTAGATTGATCTCCATTCTTTCCCTGTATTGGGCTACATGCACTTCAGGATCAGTGGTACCATCGTACACTTTCATGTTGGGGGTTCGAAAGCGTTTTGGGATCTCCGCATCACATATTGGTGGAGCACATCTGGACAGTTTGTGGCTTCCTTCTGGTATCTCATGAATTGGATGGATCACCCCTGGTACGCTGGATATCATATCCTTGAGTTTCTGTAGTTCCTTAGCCATAGCTTGGTTGATACCTGCATCCTGCATGGAACCACAGTTAGCATCTAAGGATATAGGATCATACAAGTCACCTCTTTGTTGCGTGAAAGTCGGCATTCCAGAAGAGTGGTTGATGTAAGAAGCGTCTGCTACAGGCGTTGGTCCACCAGAAGCTATGGTCTGCATGGGGATTATATCTCCTTCATGGACTTCTAAAGACCGTTGATGTTGAACTCATAAGGATCCTTGACCCTGATAGAAGGATCCATGAGGCTGAGAGTTGTAGGATCCTTGGTAATACACCCCAGAGGACACTTGTTGAAGGATTTATGACCCTCTCTGGAACATGGAGGATCCTTGAACCTGCTAACCCATCGATCCTGGATTAAGGACTGAAGGTCCTTGCTTAAAGATCGAGGATCCTTGAATCTGCTGACCCATGGACCTCAGATCTAGGATAGATGATCCTGGGTGGAAGATCGAGTTTTCTTGAGTCTGTTGACCCATGGATCCCTGCTGAAGGATAGAGGATCCTTGCGGGAAGAATGAGGATCCCTGAGCTTGCTGACCCATGGACCCTTGTTGGAAGATAGATGATCCTTGCTGAAAAGTTGAGGATCCTTGAGCTGGTTGACCCATGGACCCCTGGTGAAGGATAGATGATCCTGGCTGAAACAGTGAGGATCCTTGAGCCTGTGGACCCATGGACCCCTGTTGAAGGATAGATGATCCTTGCGTTAACTGAGCCATGGATCCTGGACTGGTGAAGTCCAACATCCTGGGCATCAGAGGAGTGTGATCCTCCGCTGGCCTCTTAGTCTTCTTGAGATCTTCTATCTCACGAAGGATCCTCTGGTTGGTCTTGTTCTGCTGCTTCATATATGCTTTAACCTGCGAAAACATAGATGAAACATCATTGTTAGTATTAACCACCGGCGCTGGCAGCAGCAGTTTTTGAGCTTTGGAAGACTGGTAGTTGCGTCTTGCTTCCAGCAGCAGCAGCCCTTGGTGCTCCCGTGATTGACGGAGGCATCGGTGGCAAAGTCCTTGATGAGAGAGAAACCGAAGACGGCATGGTTGATGAAGCAGAGGTTGATTGAGAGGCCATTAAAAGTGATATGGGTATGAAAGGTTGGAAATTGATAGGGAATAATCTGGATTATAGCACCAATTGCCCCACGGTGGGCGCTAAATTGTTTTGGATAAAAATCAGCTAAGGATCAAGTATCCAAATCTGTTATGTGAGGTAAGGTGCTAACTTGATAATGATTGTACAATTCGATAATGATACATTCAGATTGCATTTATGATGAAGATTTACCATCCAAACATCAACACAACCGGCAGAGAGCATATGCTTACATATTTTTAAGGAATGTTGGAGCGTAACACTAACATTCTCCTAGGTTTGTTCCATAACTCCATTTCTTCATTGTCTTATATTTTAAACGCTTACTAGAATCAATAGTTTTGGCTTAATGTGTGATGGTGGTATGTAATAACGGGTAGTGTGTGTTTGGCAGCCCATTTTACAGGATGACTAGTTGGTGCCAGAGATTTCTCATATGTACAAGATTGACAAGTCCAAATACGAAGCTGTTGCATGTAACTGGACACAGAAGTACGCAATTGGCTGATATTCAAAGGTATGTTAGTTTTAGTTTTTTATTTGTGTATAGCTAGAATAGCATTTTGTTAGTATTGAACATTTTTATAGAAATTTTTAGTTTGATTTGTGTTTGCATGTGTATTTATATAATATGTAAACTTTATGTGAATATATATATAAACTTTTAGACTTTTTTGCAAAAACTTTCGACTCATTTGTGACAAAAAAAGGGATGCAGAAAGAAGCAGTTCATAATTTGGTAGCAACAAGATTTGCGACCGCGATAGCCAGATTTGCAACTGCATGACCTGGTTGCAAGATCTGTGACCGCACGCCATTGGTGGGAACTTTTGCGACCGCGCCATTGGTAGGAACTTTTGCGACCGCGCCATTGGTAGGAACTTTTGCGACGGCAGCTTTGGTAGGAAGATTTGCAACCACGGTTATGGTAAAAACATTTGCGACCGCAGCGGGGTTGCAAATATAATAGCGGTCGCAGGTTGGTCGCAACAGAGCAATTGCGACCTGCATTTTCCCACCGCATTTTTGGTCGCAAAGCGGTTGCAATAGGGCATTTGCGACCGTTTAAGTGGTCGCAAATGCCTAATTTTCTAGTAGTGCCACAACATGAACTGGGGCAGCAAAAAAGGTTGATGAGGAGCTTGTAGAGGCCTTTACGATTTCAAAAGTAGATCACGGTCAAGTTCGTTAATCTGAATTTTGTGCTACATTTTGGTTAAGTTTTAGTTTTATTAACATTTAAGGATTAAAAGCGGTCATAAGTTTGTTAGAGCATTCACATTCCATTTGATAAACTTTGTGAGTGACTTTATAGGAAGTGGTTGTGAGTGGAGACATTAAAAACCCCTATTATTTTTTTAATACTTTTAAAAATGGTTGTGAATTTTTTTGGAACAACCAAGTAATGCTGAGTAGAGGTGCACAAATCGGGTTTTCTAAATACCCGGGTTCGGGTATAGAACCGCGTTCGGGTATGACTGGATATTGGTAATAATCGGGAAGGGTTCGGGTCGGGTATTGTCTCTAAAATCATACCCTATGCATCGAGTTCGGGTCGGGTATAAAACCGGGTATTTGAATACCCTATTATCGGGTATTGAAAAAACTCTATTTACGGGTTTTTTGGGTTTTTTCCGGTATTTTTTTATATAGATTGGATTTTTTAAAAGTTTACACTTTTTAGGGGGTATTATTCGGGTATTTTTATGGTATTTTTCGAGTATACATCGGGTATTTGAAATACCCGGTTTCGGGTATTGGAAAACCTCGGTTCCGGTATTACCGGGTATAAATCGGGTTTTCGGGTATTATCGGGTACAAATCGGGTCCGGTTCGGGTTCGGGTTTTAGTGCCAAAATGCATACCCTATCCGTACGCTACGGGTAGGGTCGGGTTCGGGTATTAAAAACCCGGGTATTAGAAAACCGGTTCCGGGTATTTATTTCGGGTCCTGTTCCGGGTTCGGGTTTTTTGTGCACCTCTACCGAGTACTCCGTACGCGGCCGTTGTGAATAAATAAGAGAACAGGTAATTACAAAAAAGTATTATTTAACTGAAAAAAAAAAGATCAAGTAGTGATTTTTAATATAATTTTAGTTATGAAAATGGAGAATAGATTGTAAAAGCTCTTAATAAGTATATTACAACCTTCTAAGTTTTTTTAAGTATATATATTATATTTGTAATAAAAGTTGTTTTTTTATTAATACTAAAATTTTGTACGAATGAGAAAACTAACCTTGGTACTATTCAATATATTACGAAAGATTTAATAAACCAACATAAACGAGTATTGCGTTGTAATTTGTTACTCCAGCAGCATGGCAAGGGTATCTTACTAGTATACATACATACATATATATATATATAGGGGTGGGTTATAGTAAAAAGAAATAGTTTTATAGGAAGAGTAAGAATAAGTCTATGCATTTGGATCTAGAATCTAGTGGTTGAGATTAGTAAGTTTTAAAATACTAAATAGTTTCCTAAGATCTATCATTTAGGCTACATAGTTTCCTAACACTAGATTTTATGTTCTTTCTACTCTTCCTACAAAACTATGTATTTTTATTTTAACCCTTTTCTATATATATATATATATAACGCATAGTAAGATAACTTGTAACTCTTTTCTTAATTCTCGGGAAGCATAACATTCATGTATGTAAGAGAACTACACACCTACGTTACTTGTAAACATACATAAATCATGTTGTCAATTAAGCATATAAATATAACTGTATCTTCATTATTATATGGTGAACTTTCTTTAATCGTATTTATTTTATAGGAGTAAGCAATAAAAATGGGATCACATGTGGTGGTTTTTGTTATAAGTTTTCTCGTGTTGCTTGGGTGTCATCGATGTAAGTTCTTGTTATCTTACCAATATATTATGTGTTTAAGATAATCATTCTAATCAATATATGTATACATATATATTTATTATAGCTGGAGTATACGAACAAAGTAACATCACAACATTTACGATTGCACCGCCGAGAGATTGTACAATACGTGGTGTGTATAATATTGCGGAGGGAGATTATTGTTGTTGTGATGTAAATGATTCGCTGTGCAAATTAAATGAAAAAGCTTGTACTGATGAGTGTGCTAAAAAGAAAAGAAGTTGTTGCCCCAAGTAAAATAAGTGATGGGATTTGTAAAGGTAAGTTAAGAGAAGAAGTGATAAATAAGCATGATTGAGTATAATATAAAATAATTATATAATAAAAAGAAATGCAAATAATATATTATAAAATAATTATATCTGTAGGGATATGGTACTAAAACCCGGTTCTACGACCCTAAATCTATTATGTTTTGATTATTTTATTACATGGACTAATACATCGTTATTGGGCTGAGGGGGTTTTGTGGAGGTAACCCTAACTGGGCTAGGCCCATTAGGGTACCATGATGGTGGCCATGAGACTCTATATAAGGAGGTCTTCACCTCCTTATCATGGGTCATGCTCAATAAGAGCCATCACCACTTTTTATGTCTGTAAACAAGAAATCCTCAGGATATCTTAGCAGTCACCTCCACACCCCCGAAACCATTGCAGGTCTCAACATTGCAGGTCACAGGCGCAGCCGCAGAAGAAGAAGATCAAGACGTGGTTCGTTCATCTCGAAAATCCGTAGAAACATCGTCATGGATCAGGTATGATTCATTTCATGATTCGACATTGGCGCCATCCGTGGGACGGCAACGAACTGCCCTTCGATCTTCATCTCGGCTGTCAGATCTCTCCCAAGAAAAACACAGATCTCGAAGTTTACAGAAAAAGGCTTCAAAGCTTGTTCTATTAAAGCTCAAAAAGATCCATAGATCTAAAGAGAGGTTTCCAGATCTGGGCAAGAAGAAACGGCCTGATTCGAATGATCAGATCTCCGGATCTGTGATGGTTTTAAATCTGCTCCGGGCATCAGATCTGTCCAGATCTGATTTACAGATCTAGGTCTAGATTACAGACCTGGATTTTAGGTCTAAAGTTGCAGATCTGACTCTAAAATTGCAGATCCAGAAATTACCAGACTTCCGCCGCCATGTACGCACGCCCGTGGATTCTCACTCCGCAGCCGTGCATGTGCCGCCGCGAAAACCACCATCTGGGTTTTGCGCAAGAGACCTCCGCCATGCACGCGCACTCACGAGTCACCACTCTATCGCCGTGCATGCGCGCATATGGCTACGCGCCAAACTGCAAGGTTGGGAATCCTCCTAATATCCCATATGGCTACGCGCCAAGGTTGGGAATCCTCCTAATATCCCATATGGCTACGCGCCAAGGTTGGGAATCCTCCTAATATCCCATATGGCTACGCGCCAAACTTCAAGGTTGGGAATCCTCATAATATCCCATATGGCTACGCGCCAAGGTTGGGAATCCTCATAATATCCCATATGGCTACGCGCCAAGGTTGGGAATCCTCATAATATCCCATATGGCTACGCGCCAAGGTTGGGAATCCTCATAATATCCCATATGGCTACGCGCCAAGGTTGGGAATCCTCATAATATCCCATATGGCTACGCGCCAAGGATGGGAATCCTCATAATATCCCATATGGCTACGTGCCGAACTTCAAGGTTGGGAATCCTCATAATATCCCATATGGCTACGCGCCAAGGATGGGAATCCTCATAATATCCCATATGGCTACGTGCCGAACTTCAAGGTTGGGAATCCTCATAATATCCCATATGGCTACGCGCCAAACTTAAGGGTTGGGAATCCTCATACCATATGCTCACGCATCACATATGCTCACGCATATTACACATGCTTACGCATCACATGCTCACACATGTCACAGTCTACACGCACGCGCATACAACATCTGCGCGTGGCGCATAACACAAAACCAAAGTCTACGCGCACGCGCATGCAACATCTGCACGTGGCGCGTGACATAAAGCAGCCCGTAAGTCGCCTCACGCGCAGGCTTTATTATTCACAGCTCATAAGACGCCTCGCGCGCAAGCTGTTATTATTCGTACAGCCCGTAAGTCGCCTCACGCGCAGGTTTTATTATTCACACAGCTCATAAGACGCTTCGCGCGCAAGCTGTTATTATTCTTACAGCCCGTAAGTCGCCTCACGCGCAGGCTTTATTATTCACACAGCTCATAGGACGCCTCGCGCGCAAGCTGTTATTATTCTTACAGCCCGTAAGTCGCCTCACGCGCAGGCTTTATTATTCACACAGCTCATAAGACGCCTCGCGCGCAAGCTGTTATTATTCTTGCAGCCCGTAAGTCGCCTCACGCGCAGGCTTTATTATTCACACAGCTCATAAGACGCCTCGCGCGCAAGCTGTTATTATTCTTGCAGCCCGTAAGTCGCCTCACGCGCAGGCTTTTATTATTCACACAGCTCATGATACGCCTCGCGCGCAAGCTGTTATTATTCTCATAGCTCGTAAGTCGCCTCACGCGCCAGCTCAATTATTATTCTCAAAGATCATAAGACGCCTCTCGCGCGCAAGCTTTATTACTTTCACAGCTCGTAAGACGCCTCTCGCGCGCAGGCTTTATTATTCTTAGCTCGTAAGACGCCTCACGCGCAGGCTTTATTATGCTACAGCTCGTAAGACGCCTCTTGCGCACATGCTTTATTATTCTTAGCTCGTAAGACGCCTCACGCGCAGGCTTTATTATGCTACAGCTCGTAAGACGCCTCTCGCGCGCAGGCTTTATTATTCTTAGCTCGTAAGACGCCTCACGCGCAGGCTTTATTATGCTACAGCTCGTAAGACGCCTCTCGCGCGCAGGCTTTATTATTCTTAGCTCGTAAGACGCCTCACGCGCAGGCTTTATTATGCTACAGCTCGTAAGACGCCTCTTGCGCGCAGGCTTTATTATTCTTAGCTCGTAAGACGCCTCACGCGCAGGCTTTATTATGCTACAGCTCGTAAGACGCCTCTCGCGCGCAGGCTTTATTATTCTTAGCTCGTAAGACGCCTCACGCGCAGGCTTTATTATGCTACAGCTCGTAAGACGCCCCTCGCGCGCAGGCTTTATTATTCTCAGCTCGTAAGTCGCCCCGCGCGCCAGCTTAATTATTATTCTCAAAGCTCATAAGACGCCTCTCGCGCGCAGGCTTTACTATTCTCATAGCTCGTAAGGCGCCACACGCGCAGGCTATATCATTCTCAGCTCGTAAGACGCCTCTCGCGCGCAGGCTTTATTATTCTTAGCTCGTAAGTCGCCTCTCGCGCGCAGGCATTATTATTCTTAGCTCGTAAGTCGCCACTCGCGCAGGCTCTATTATTATAGCTCCTAAGTCGTCTCACGCGCAGGCTTCATTATTTTTACAGCTTGTCACCATCATGGGAAAAATCTCCCAAAACTCAGACAATAAAGACAAGGCCAAAGAAAAGGGAAAAAACCGCCTCATACCTTATAAAGTCCAGCGCTCCACCTAGACGCTTGCGCGCCCAGGAGCAACACTGGACTTGGGGGGCTTGTAGGGGTATGGTACTAAAACCCGGTTCTACGACCCTAAATCTATTATGTTTTGATTATTTTATTACATGGACTAATACATCGTTATTGGGCTGAGGGGGTTTTGTGGAGGTAACCCTAACTGGGCTAGGCCCATTAGGGTACCATGATGGTGGCCATGAGACTCTATATAAGGAGGTCTTCACCTCCTTATCATGGGTCATGCTCAATAAGAGCCATCACCACTTTTTATGTCTGTAAACAAGAAATCCTCAGGATATCTTAGCAGTCACCTCCACACCCCCGAAACCATTGCAGGTCTCAACATTGCAGGTCACAGGCGCAGCCGCAGAAGAAGAAGATCAAGACGTGGTTCGTTCATCTCGAAAATCCGTGGAAACATCGTCATGGATCAGGTATGATTCATTTCATGATTCGACAATATCCCACTGTGCATTTTGCTCATATGTGTTTTTGTTTAGTTGGTTATTGCGCACGTTAGGTTTTCAAAGTTATTTGAAAAAAATCGGTAACTGGAGCTCAATGGGAAAAATTAAAGATTCAAGGATTTTCGAATGAAATAAATAATACTTTTGTTTTGAATTTTGATTTACTATGTAAGTGACATGCCTGACCTAGCCAGGTGGGGGGCGTCACATCAATATATAGTATTGTGACTATTGTCTATGATATTATGATTTATGAGTATAATAATTGTGGGATTTCAAACAACATTAGATACGCATTTTTTTCCTGTTAACACTTTATCACTTGCACTGACTGCATTTAGTTTTCGCGATCCTCATGTTTTGGTGGAGGTAGAGACTTCCCGAGTCTATATTTTGACTAAAGGAATGGGTATCCGTAATCGGTGTCCATTCAGTAGTCGTTTATTAGGTGATTGTTACCATATTGTCTTCCGTTAGTCAGTTAGGCATGTTTAGGAGGAGTTAGTACGTACACAGGTGATTCTTTATTCTTATTGATTTAATACAAAAAAAAAAGTAAAAAAATGTGTTTTCAGTTCTTTTGTTCTTTTTAGTTCTATTAGTTATCTGTTTCTTTATTTAGTTATTTGGTAATTTCTTCTAGCCAAACAAAAAAATTCCTCTTGTTTAATTAGTTTAGGACTCGATAGAGGTTGAGTACAGGAGCTGCCGTTTGTGTCCACAGATTCGGTCCTCCCTATACTTTGCTGTATCACGAGCGATACATTTGTCGTTATATTAGTCAGTATAGCATATTATCTAACAACCCAACTGCTTTGACTTGTCGCTTCAGTTACGTGGGTCAAAAGTTGACAAATGAAACGCATCCAGAATGTTTCAGTTATGGTAATTTCACCACTGCATGGATCCTTGTCCAAATACCATCCTTTCTTCTCAACTAGCCTTAGCTTTTTCCAAATCTCTTCCAGTGCATTCCCTACACACAACAATGATTAAATATCCTAGGAGGTAGAGGTGTTCACATTCCGGTTTTGACGCTTTTTAGGTCAAACCATTGATAACGGTTTTTGATTATCAAAAACTGAAACTGAACTGTTAAATATTAAAACCAAACCAAACCAAACCGAACCGTTACTTTTGGTTAGAACTAACGGTTTGGTTTCAGTTCGGTTTCACGGTTTTTCAAATTTGTAGTTTGTAAGGTTAGAACTTAAAACGGTTTGATGAGTTATTTCAAAACTATAAGTATTTAAAACTAAAAGGCCTACACAGGCTCTTTTTTATTTCATTTCGGTATGCATTTTCAAAAATTAAAAGGAAATATCCTAATTACTGTAGTAATTATAGCTACAAGGGCATTTGATGCACCAATGAATTTCAACAACAAAATTCATGGCATAAATGACAACAGGGAAAAAAACATGGCATAATAGTCACAGTCTATAGCTACATATATATTGCAGTCCGGATTTTTACGAAACCACAAACCGTGTAACCCAACCGGACGAAAGTTAACCAAAGAAACCAACCGTGTAACCCAACCGATGACCGGTTTGGGCCGTTTCATGGTTTCAATCCGAACCGTACGTGACTTGGTGTGGTGCAAACTAAGTAATTAATGAAAATTAGAAACCTTGTTGTGGATCGAGCTTTGGTGATTGTGCAAATGCAAGAATTGAGTATGAAACCAAAGAAAGTGAGAAGAATATCAATAATAGCTTCTTCATTGCGCCGCCCAAGAAGTTGTATACTGCGATTGTATGTATAAATAATCTGAAAACCGACGTACGTGTAGTTGTATACTTCATTGGGCCCTATATTTATATACAAGAGATAGAACTTGTGGAGGTGGTAATGAAATAAAAAATAAAGAGCAAGTCATGTGGTGTAAAAACACATTTTCATTCTGTCAATACAAACTTTTCGGAGTTTTAGGGGCCCTTTTTCTACGTTTACCACTACAACTTTTGGCTTTTTAGTGGCACTTTTCTATCTGCCGCTACAAACTTTTAGAGTATAAACAACACATTTTAACGTTTGATACTACATTTTATGGACTTTTAGTGACACTTTCTTCGTCTGCCACTACGAACTTTTGAACTTTAGTGGCACTTTTTTCGTCTGTCATTACAAACTTTTTTGGGCCTTTAATGACATTTATTTTGTTTGCCACTACAAACTTATGAGCTTTCAGTGACACAAGAGCTAAATACCATTATTTTTGGTTAATTAAAATCAATATTTATTTACAATATAAAGTAAAAATAAAACATGTAAAATAGAAATCATGACTTCACCACGTTTAAAAGTTCGATCATATTCCATGTATATACCAAATGTAAGTCTCACATTAAGTCTAAATATCAAACATATAAAAGGAAATCTAACAAATATCTAATAAGTATCAACTTCATTGTGTTCACGAACCTCTTTCACAATCTTCAATTTTCATGTGAATACATGATAAAAAAAAACTAAAGACTTTTCTATGCATTCAATAAGAACATTGTCGGTTAGGCTATGCGTAGTGGAGGGGCTACAAATTGAGGCGAATTGCGACACGTGCACTACTAAAAAATTAAGCATTTGCGACCAGCCTTTTCGGTCGGAAAACGGTTGCAGTTGCCCTGATGCGACCGTTTTGCAACCGAAAAGTATTGTCGGAAAACACTGGTCGCTGTTGACCTATTGCGACCATTGTGCGACCGTCATTACCTTTCCGACCGGTGCTGCGGTTGCAAATCTTTCTACAGAGCTGCGGTCGCAAATTTTTCTACGGGAGCTGCGGTCGCAAATCTTCCTACGGGTGTTGCGGTCGCAAATCGTTCTACTATCTTTTGACCTGTGCTGCGGTCGCTAATCTTTCGACCGCCAGAGGTTCTGATGGTGTAAGAATTAGCCTATCAAATATACATATTTATACGAAATGAATTGGGGTAGACTAAATTACAGAAGGAAGGTATAAATGTAATTGATTAGAAACATAACTTTAGGAAATTTAAAAAATTTTCAAAAAAGTTATTATAGTAAGAAAGAATATAATTGATATCGTAATTAATGGATTTTCAAATAATATGCAATGTTACATAATATATTTCCAAAATTTTGAATTTTATGTAATGGTAATTCTATAAAATGCAATGTTACATCATGTAAAAATGTAAGTTACTAATTATATTATTATTTACAATAATATAATTAATCATCAATTAGAACACCATATAGTATGTATTGTAATTCATATAAGGTGTGAAAATAAAAAAGTTACTAATTTTGTTATATATATGTAACTCAATTGTTAATTAGTAAAATGTAATTCTAAGTCAATGTTTACAATAATAAGTGAATGGGTGAATGGGTCAACAATGGATTTGTAAATCAATTGTTACTGTTAAACGATAATAAGTCAATGAATTTTTATTTTAATTGTTAAAACTAATGATTGTAATAAAACACTGGGTCAATTGGTCAATGGGTCAACTAATGTAATTATAGTAAAACTTAATGCTTGTTAATTAATTAAAATTTACATTCAAATTTAGACCATAATTTATACAATAATTAATTCAAATAGGAAGGGGGGAATATCAAATTTACAAATTTATAAATCCGTAATTAAACCATTTCCTTAATAAAATGGGTCATCATTTCCTAATTTCCTTACGAATTTGATAAATTTAATTTAAATATTTAAATACTATAATATTTTAACAGAATTATAATATTTTAAATCGGTAATATCTCTATATTATATATATATATTATCCGTAATCTCTTCTATTGATGAAATAACAAATAATTAATTAAATTATTTATTATATATTATCTATAAAATTAACACATGTGGTGAATGAAATCAACCAAAAAATAACAAAGGTGGTGAATGAAATCAACCAAAAATAATAAAATATTCAAAAAGAAATTTGGAATATTTCTTATTCAAACTATAGCTACGATTTTGAATATTACATTAATTAGCATATTCAAAATGAAAAATTAAAGATTAAAGGAAAGATAATACTTTAATAGCATTGATGAATCTTAATTTAATATATTATTGATTTATTTTATTAACTTGAAAATTAGAGAAGGCATTGATATACATGGAAAGTATGAGAATCAACCAATATGAAGGGGGAATATGGACTTAAAGCTTATTGCTTTAATAGCATAGTTAGATAATGAATCATGGTGCTTTAATTTGTGATTTATGTATAATTGTGTTTTTTTTTAATTAAAGTGTTTTTTTTTTCATTTGCAATTATGTTATTATGCTTTTGTTCATTGTAAAACACATTGAATATAGTATGATATATTGGTGTGTTTATGTATTGGTGTTAGGAGAAAAATGAAATATAACACAGTGATTAATAAGAACAAATCAACCAAAAAATGAAATATAACACACAAACCTGCATGAACGAATCAACGAAAGGGTTGATATTTTGGAACATATGCACAAATAACACAATGAATGTGCAAAAAAATGTATTTTTGTAATTTTAGATTTTATATATCCTAAAAAGTCACAATTATTAATTACATATTAATTGTTTCCATATATAATATAACACATTAGACGATTATGCCCTTAGAGTGTTATAAATCAAGTATATAAATATAACACACCCACAAATAAACACACTTTCAATCTTAACCATTAGATCACCCAATCTAACGCACCAGATTTCTTCCTACATTTTTTAAACACACTCATCTTTTTACGATAACCCCTCCCCATATATATATATATATATAATATATATAAACGAAAACCCAAAAATCCTAAGTGTCGCGATGTGGTCGCTCCCCCCTTTTTTGGAGTCACCAGATTTGCTTGATTTTTAAATGAAGGTTTCTCATGCATTTGATCCAAATTCACGGGTATGGGTCTTATCAAACCCAAATATTTCTTAAACGGGTTATAATATCTCAATAAATTAAAAACTAATCTCACCAAATATTTGATTTAAAAATCATATAAAGTAGGGACATACCCAAAATGAATATCTGATTTATTTAAAAAAAGGTTTATATTATTTATAATTAATAAACCAATTTTATAGTAAAAAAAATAAACGGGTCTTGGGTCTCATCAACCCATGAAACAAGTTATCATCAAATCATAATTATATTATTAACTTTCATACAATAAAAAAAATTCAAAAAATAAATAAATAGTATAAACAAATAAGATAAAACAACCCCCGTGATACGAGGGATAAAAACTAGTGTATCTATAATATATATAAACGAAAACATAAAAATCCTACGTGTCGCGATGTGGTCGCTCCCCCTTTTTTTGGAGTCACCAGATTTGCTTGATTTTTAACTGGAGGCTTCTCATGCATTTGACCCGAATTAATGGGTATGGGTCTTACCAAACCCATATATTCCTTAAACGAGTTATAACATCTCCTTAAATTAAAATTTATTCTCACCAAATTATTGATGTAAAAATCCTATAAAATAGGATATATTAAAAATTAATATCTTATTTATTTTAAAAAAGATATATATATTATTTAAATTAAAAAACCAATTTTATAGTAAAAATAATAAAATAAACGGGTCTTGGGTCTCATCAAACCATAAGTATATTATTAACTTTCATAAATATTATTTATAATTAAAAAACCAATTTTATATACAAAAATAAACGGGTCTTGGTTCTCATCAAAACCATATAGCTTTTAAACCGAGTTTTAACATCTCATTTATTTGTGAACAATTTATCATCAAACCATAAGTTTATAATTAACTTTCATACAATAAAAAAATATAAATTCAAAAAATAAATAAATATTAGAACAAACAATATAAAACAACCCCCGTAATACGGGGGGATAAAAACTAGTATATATATATATATTCTAACTATCTATATAATTGCCTACCACAAAATAAAATCCTACGTGTCGCCCTCACGTCTCTCCCCATCCCTTCTAGGGCCACAAAATTGCTTGATTTTTAAATAGTGAGCTCTCTTTGATTTAACCCGTTTTTGTCTCAAATCGGGTGTTTTCTTTAAACGGGTTATAGCGTTTTCTCTTCGTCACGGGTTATAGCGCTTTCTCCTCTTCTAGCACCTGCAACAAAACATGATTAATGGTTCTAACCCTAATTCAATCTTAGCAACGGCAAGTCCCTAACTCACTTTATCAATTTGAGGCCGCTACCATTCATCTCCATGTATGAATGTTCTTATTTTTGTGTTTTTTATATTCTTGGGTTTTTTCTTTTTCATTATAAACTAATAAGAAATATTAATATATCTATTTCATGTTAATGTAAAATGTCAATCGTGTTAGGCAAAATATTTGATTGACATTAAGAAGTTACACATGTTAAATGGATCTAATTAGTGGTAATTAGAGATGCTCAAACCACTACTCGCTAGCGTTAAAAACCATAACACAGTACGACATTTATTAGAGCTTTATTAATCATGTTCAAATCTTTTGATCACAGCAATTTCAATCCGGACATGGTTTTAAATAATTTCAGTTTTTGGAAGATTTAAAATTACACTAAAAATATAAGATTATATACTTTATGTTTTTAACTTAGTCTTTGTTGAGCATTTTGGTTAATCACCAAAGCTAAAGGGGTTTAATTATTCCAACTTTCACCATGTAAGATTCGAGTATAACACTGTTATAAATTTGCCAAATCTTTTTCATAAATTAAATTTCAGGTTTGCCCTCTCGCTACCAGGACTCGGTTAGGCAGATCAGATCACACCTGGTCTGCTTCTTTTCCTTTATGACTCCACCCACCAACTTCATGGCGTTTTTGAGGTAATCAATCTTATTTTTATTTAACTTCTAGATCAACGTTCATGTAATTTATTTATATTTCAGATATAGATACTTTTAACATCAAAGTTATAATATAAAGAGCATATGTTGTAACTTTAATAGGCAATCTGACCCAATAGATTATTTACATGGAATTTGGTTTCAGTGACTAGGCTGCAAGTTTTGGTGGAACAAATATCGACCCGTCCGCTTGCGAGGACAAAAAGATCCCAGCTGAGTCACAATTCTTGGCTCACGTACAAGGCATCACTAGAAAATTAGCCGGAACATTAGAAGAAGACTTGCTCAAGC
>NW_027503478.1:0-37250 GCF_021521415.1 Bidens hawaiensis
GAAGGCCTAACTTGTTTCCCCCATGTAATACCTTAAAACGCATCCTCTAACCATTTGAAGCTCACTCGTAGCCTTGCATCACTACTTAGTCCCTTAATACTCGTCAAAACATACTTATTTCTATTTTTTTAAATTATGAAGGTTTCTCCGCATTCAATATATATAAATATATATCTATACTATATATAATGAGGCGAACATGGGAAAATTAAGACGTTTAATTTTAAGTAAATTACAATAATTAGTACATAACTTACAACCTAACAAAGCATGTTGAAAAGGGCAATATTGTCTTTTGAATGATATTATCACGTGCATTTTCAATTCATTAAAGATACTTACAATTTTCCCCCTTAACTTTAATCGCTTTTTGTAAATTTAAACAATACTTACAATTATGAATCTTAATCTTTTACCTATATACTCTTTTTATTTTCACTTTTAACCCAACTTCCCTCACGAAATTTGAACGACCATAAATTTTTTATACGTTAATATTTTTTATAAAGCATTGCACCATAAAAACGAGCATTTTATTATCTTTAATTTGAGTATCATATTGCTATAGTTTTTCAGTTAAAAAATATCATTTTATGTATGAATGTTTGCGGGTTGCTTCTGATGGTTTTTAAATTAAACCGTGAGCCAAAAAGTTAGTGACGTCTTTTGTCGTTGAAAACCGAAACCACCCCGTTGAAAAATGAAATCGGTTGGCTAAAGGTTAAAGAAAAAAATCAATCGTGAAATCAAACCAATGACCAGTTTGAAATGTTTCACGGTTTCAAACTTAACAACGAACACACATAAACTTGTAATGTGATTACCAATGTCGTGTTTCCCGCAGTATCGCGCGGGCACCCGCCTAGTATATATATATACATATTTATAGACGCCTTATACTTATAATTTTAAATCCTCAAATTATTTTAAAATAGTTAATTAACAAGTATTTAATCAATTTCTTGTTCCTTAAAAAGACTTTAAGTCAACTATATAATTTATTATTATTATTATTATTATTATTATTATTATTATTATTATTTATTTATTTATTGTTATTGTTATTGTTATTATTATTATTATTATCACTATTATTATATCATTACTACTATTATTGTCACTATTATTGTTAACACTATAATTCTTATTATATATAATATTTTTCAAGGTTAAAAGAAAACGTTAAATAAAGTAAATCATTGCTTCAAACAAGTCTTAAGCCCTTGAGGCAATTATATTATCAGTATAAAAGTCTATCAAAACAAGTCATTTTATTTGGCGTTTCTCTTTAAAGTTTTCATAGGACATCGTCAAATTTTTATAATTTTTTTTTCATTAAAAATTTTAAAAAGGTTTCGCAAACTTTAGCACTATCTAAGAAATTCTTAGCTTTTCATAAAAACATCGCATTTTTACAATCGATTTTCATAAACTTAAGCGAAGTTTAAAGAGAGTATTTTTCTCTTCCCATTCGTCAATGCCAACAAATTCAGTTGAGAAATCATGGCACCACTCTCACCATAACCTTCATCCCTCAAACCCACCTTCGAGAATACAAGTACCGCTAGTTGCGTTTGGTTGCTATTTATTTATATATATATACATATATTTCCTTTCCTTTCTTCCTCCTTCACGAATATATTTTTATATACATTATTCTATTTGGACAAAATCGAAGTAATTTTTATCAAATTCTCTCTAGGATTTATTTATGAAGTTTATAGTTGAGCTATTTTTGTTTTTGTTCCATTGCCGTGTGTTATCTCAATCTCGCGTTTTATGATCGCATTCCCCATAAACATAATCGTTCAGTGGAAATTGGAATTTCAACCATGTTTATGTACATGTTGAGTTTATATTACCTATACGCAAATGGTTTTGATTATTTTTTTTGTTCTCTTTTCGTCAAAGTTTCACCGAATCATTTGTTCAATGTCTTGTCAATATGAGACCGCTATTTTACTTTGATTTCGAAGTTTCAAGCATATATACTTGATTAATCTTACCCTTATTCAAATTGACGTTTTATTGAGAGCATTAAGTCGTTAAACGAAGTTTCAAATCGATGTTTTATTGGAAATTTTCATAAGTTAAGCGAAGTCTCAAATTAATGTTTTACGTTGTTTTGACTCCAAGAACTCAAACTGTTTTGATATTTCGATATTAAAATTTTATTTATCTATTTAATTCCAAAGACCATTCGAATTTATGTGTTTACGTTTTGATAACTAAATTATTAAAGTTTTATTTATCCGACTTATTCCAATTCATTTCCTATTTATGTGTTTACATTTTGTTTACATTAATTTACTAAGCTATTCTCAACCCCGTTATTCCCAATTATTTATCGCAATGTTCATGACTCTAATATTTTCACCAATTAGTTTTATTATTTTAAAATCTCGTTTAATTCGTTTAAAACATTGATAAACAGCATTTATTTTGTTTAAACTTGAATGGTTTCGACCTAATATTTTCGTGTTATCTCAAGGGTTTATTTTATACAATTATTTTGATTCTTGTAGTTTATTATATTTGATCTCCAAAATTTTCATTTTAAAATTTATTGAAAATTATTGTTTATATCTTAAAACCCGCACAATGGGATGGATTATGTGGACCATCCGACAATAAATGTAATTACGGGATGACTCTAATATTTTCACCAATTAGTTTTATTATTTTAAAATCTCGTTTAATTCGTTTAAAACATTGATAAACAGCGTTTATTTTGTTTAAACTTGAGTGGTTTCGACCTAATATATTCGTGTTATCTCAAGGGTTTATTTTATACACTTATTTTGATTCTTGTAGTTTATTAGATTTGATCTCCAAAATTATCATTTTAAAATTTGTTGAAAATTATTGTTTATATCTTAAAACCTGCACAATGGGATGGATTATGTGGACCATCCGACAATAAATGTAATTACGGGTCCACACGTAATTATCAAAGTACTTGAATGGAAAATATAATAAGTACGGTTGTGTGAAATAACTCGAAACTTGGGATGATTTTGGGAAACTGGACAAATGCAATATGATAAGGGCATGGTGGATACGCCGCTGATACATCCTATATATAAGTGTCCTTGTCATATTTCTCATATGTGGCGTCTTTCGAGTCATTCAAAGGTCGGTGTTATTCCTTTTTTTTATTAAATTATGTAAAACTGTTAAAAATCTTAAACAACATCATGCACTAGTTGTTTTCTTTGAAACTTTATTTTTAATTTTTTAATTTCGGGACGAAATTTTTAAAAATTTTGAATCCTGTAACATTTGTTAATTTTCAAACCCTAAACACGACCCTTTTAAAATGTTCGATTTAATTCGGACATTCAGTTATTATTAAAGACGGTTAATTTGTTGAAAAATCATTATGTTGCTTATGATTATCATGATGTTTTATTAATATTGTTATCTCAAGCATTAAATTCGAGTCAAGATCAATACGGTTCATTTATGTTTTGATTACGTTTCATTTGTTATTCTTTCACTAAATATGATTAATTTCATATTGTTTGATGACATTCAATTATATTTATTTATTTTGACCAATTTCATTACTTTTTCCCATGAGTTTCGCCGTTTGACTTGGTTTTGAAGATCATTAATTCACCTAGACTATATTCAAATGTATAGCATCTTATCATTCATCAATTATTGGTCAAACCATTTAATTTCATTATTAACTTTTGCTTATGACTTGCCACTTGACTAGCCATCAATTTAATTCGTTTTAACCTTGTTTTTAACGATTCTTGGCCAATATATACTAGTCTCTACTTCTACAAATCTTGCACCACAACTCATTTCTCACTGAAACTCTCTCTCTCTCTCTCAATTGTGTTCTAACTTCCCAGTTTGTGCTAAAGAGCAAGTTTGACCAAGAAAGTCAAAACGTTCAAATTCTTCTTTTTAATTATTTTTTTCCATCATCGGGTAAGTTATTATTTTCCCTAAAACACATCTTGTGTTCATCACCATATTGTCACTTTATGTCGATAGTCATGGTTGTGTTTTACTATCACTTTTTCGGTCCGTCTAACGTTTGGTTATAAAAATTTTATGTTAACGAAAAAAAAAGAAACTAACTTTTACAAAACCAATAAAACCAAATAAAACATTTCCAACATGTCACTTCATCTTATCATTTCAAATATGTTAGACATAAACCCGGCTCAAAACCGGGTTCACGTCCGACCAAAAACGAACCACTCGTTTAACTTATTTTCTTAAATAATTTTTGGTTTGGAAACGAACCGAACGCATAAAAATTAACTAATAAATATTATAACATATATTTTTCCTAAAACTAAAATAATTTGACTATAAATCAAGTAATTAGAATTTTTCTCGTAACTTATTAAAAGTAGAATAAAATATAGAGAAATCTGCAATTTGCCTCCCTGGAATATATCGTCTCTGGATGGAATAACCAATAAAAACGAAATTGCGAAGGTTTTGCCACTGTGATATTTTGGCGAGCCAGTTTGTGCCAATGCCGTCAGTTGACCGTTAGTTGACTGACCAAAAAGGTTAAAATAACCATTTTACCCCTGAGCCTTTATTTAATTCTAAAACTTATGTTCTAATATTGTGTAAAGAGTGGGATTCGAACCTGGGAACTTTGGTCAAACAACAAACAAAACCTACCATTTGAACTAAACTAATATTTGATATATCTATACAATACAAAATATATATATTCCTCACTTGTTTAAGGACATCCTCATCATCATCATCATCTCCCAACTTCTTTTGGTAAACTTTTTTTTTAAACCATTTTTTACCCGAAAACAACCATTCTTTTTGTAAAAAACTTTAACGAACCATTTTTTAGTAAACTTTTCACCCGAAAACAACCAAACGAATCATTACTTAGTAAACTTGTCACCCGAAAACAAAGAAACGAGCAGTTTTTTGGTAAACTTTTCACCCGAAACGACCCCGAAGGCAGCCAAACGAACCGTTTTTTAGTAAACTTTTCGCCCGAAGGCAGCCAAACGAACCGTTTTTAGTAAACTTTTCGCCCGAAAACAACGAAACGAGCCGTTTTTAGTAAACTTTTCACCCGAAGACAATCAAACGACTCGTTTTTTAGTAAAATTTTCACCCAAAAACAACGAAACGGGCCGTTTTTTAGTAAAATTTTCGCCCGAAAATAACCAAACGACTCGGCTTTTAGTAAAATTTTCACCCGAAAACAACGAAACGGGCCGGTTTTTTAGTAAGTTTTTTGCCCGAAAACAACCAAACGACTTGTTTTTTAATAAAATTTTCACCCAAAAACAACGAAACGGGCCGTTTTTTAGTAAACTTTTCGCCCGAAAATAACCAAACGACTCGGCTTTTAGTAAACTTTTAACCCGAAAACAACGAAACGGGCCGTTTTTTAGTAATTTTTTCGCCCGAAAATAACCAAACAGCCCGTTCTTAACTAAACTTTTCACTCGAAAACAACCAAACGGACCGTTTTTTAGTAAACTTTTTGCCCGAAAACAACCGAACGCGCCGTTTTTTTTAGTAAACTTTTAACCCTAAACGACCCCGAAAACAACCAAACGAACCGTTTTTTAGTAAAATTTTCACTAAAAAACAGTTAGTTTCGGTAAATTTTCGTCCAAGAACAACCTTTCGGGCCGTTTTTTAGTAAACTTTTCGCCCGAAAACAAATTAACGCGCCGTTGTTTAGTAACTTTTATCCCGAAACGACCCCGAAAACAATCAAACGAGCCGTTTTTTAGTAAAATTTTCACTAAAAAATGGTTCGTTTCGGTAAACTTTTCGCCCGAAAACAACCAAACGAGCGGTTTTTTAGTAAACTTTTAACCCGAAATGACCCCGAAAACAACCAAACGAGCCGTTTTTTAGTAAAATTTTCAATAAAAAATGGTTCGTTTCGGTAAAATTTTAACTCGAAAACAACCGAACGCGCCGTTTTTTAGTAAACTTTTAACCCGAAACGACCCCGAAAACAACCAAACGAACCGTTTTTTAGTAAAATTTTCACTAAAAAATGGTTCGTTTCGGTAAACCTTTAACCCGAAAACAACCAAACGAACGTATATATTCTATTTTTTTATATAAACTTTAAACCCGAAACGAACCCAACCACCCTAACCCGAACCGGAATCACCCGAGCCCGAACACAATGAACAAACCCAACCACCCTAACCCGAACTGGAACCACTGAAGTGCAAAACGGTCTATTAAAAAATTAACCTAACCTAGACACTCTAGTTTTAAATTTATAAATCTAGACTATCCTAATGCTCGACCACTAGACAGGAAAGTGTACCTATCAATTGTAGTAAAGCCTAACGAAGTCCGGATGTCGAACCCACAGGACACTAGCGACACATAAACTAGACTATAACTTAACTAAACTTAATTAATTGATTTTTATGTTTTTTTATTAAATATAAAATAAATAATAATTACTCTAAAACTAGACACGGACAAATTGGGCAGATACTTAAATAGGGTGAAACAACTACCTAGGCAAGGAATCCCACTAGTCAACTCGTAAACTTTCGTAATTGGATTTATGATTGGTACCGTATTCTAAACATATGAAAATTTTAAGGAATAACTAAATTACGCTAGATCTCCTCCTGGTCTCACCAACAATACCTAAGAACCTTAAATATCATGTAAAGCTCAACGGTTAAATGGTTCGGATCACCTCCCGGTCTCACCTTACCTAACTATGCTAAGGTACCCAAAGATTAAATAACCTCCCGGTCTCTCTAATCACAAAACACCCTAAGGCGTAAGAGGTATTTTTATTATATTCTGTTATAATTCGGATCTATAAGAATCTAAGGGAATCTAGGGTAACTCACTCCCGTGCAATCACTACCCAAACTCGCAAAAGACCAAAACAGGCGACACTTACTTAACTCTCGGTCTCTCAAGTGGCTGAATATAAGGTATATCTAAACTCTCAATTACCGGTCCTATGGAATAAGTTAACAATATACCATAAACTAGTTGCAAACACACAGTAAGCAACCTAATATGCATCCATACATGAAAGACGTTCATAAAGACGCATATGGAACAAAAACTGATAATAAATTAATACCAAATACGCATATGCATCACAACCAGATAAAATAAAAACTTTACCAAAACATGAACCAATCAATAAGAAATCCAAAACCAAAAATAAAACGAGTTTAAAATGTATTCATCCAAACCCAGGCAGTATAACAGTTTAGCCTCTTATAATAATATTCAATGAAACAAAGATAAAAAATAAAGTGCAATTCATCGAAAAATAAAATATATTTAACCTTTTTCTTGCTTGAACATAATCTTTGAACCTTTTTCTTGCTTCCAAAAGAAACCGCACACAGGGGTGGCCCCCTAGATAGGCGTCTGACCTCCAAGTAGTCGTCTTCCCCCTTAGGGTTTTCAATAATCAGCCACCACTTGAATAATTATATTCTTCTCTCTTTGGTATTGTGGGCTATCTTTATATTTTCCTTTAAGTTTTAAAAGTTCAGCCCAATAAACTTTGTTAGCCTTTCAATTAATTAAACTCTTTATTCAAAACTGAAGTCTGGTCCACGTGATTTCCAACTCAAAGATCTAGCACATCATATACTCTTGGTTTGCATTTTAATTTAAATAAACCTACGAGATGAAGATAAAATAAAAACAATAAATGTGTCATTTAACTCATTTAATTACACTTTAAGAGTTGTTAATTGAAATATATCAAAACTTCATAAAAGAGTCAATTAGCATTATATTTATTAATTAAATTTAATTCTCAATAAAATTTAGCCAAAAATAATTCAATGTGTAGAAAATATTTATATAATTTTATATATTTTAGACCACATCAAATATCCCCACACTTACTCTTTTTATCGTCCATGAAAAATATATATATGCATGGAATCATAATTCGAAACTGATTTATAAAACATATAGGTTATCTTTAAGCACAGATAAATGCAAAAACTACGATTGACGATATTGTTGTCCACTTAAACCCACTCACCAGCCTATCAAAACCCCAATTGCATTAAGCTTTTTAAGTTCAAAAACCACGGCTACACCTACCCCATCTCAGACAAAGAGAGCTAGAAAAAACTAGAGTCGAAGCAAACTGGTTCGACAAATCACCATAAGCCAAGGACTCGTTGATGGTACTAAGTAGATGCACTCGGTGAAATTTGATGGATGAATGGTCATGTGGAGGCCGTACGAGCATACCCTAAATATTATTGTACTTTGTCCTAAATATTCCCTAAATAAATATTTATTAACTAAAAACTTTCGAGCCCCAATAGTGTATCCTCAGAGTCACTATCCCCTTGGTAACACGTAAACTCTAAGTCCCGTCTAGTATGTGCATCTTTGGCCTCTTTTTCTATTTTTGAGAATGCTTCTTTGGCATTTTTTCATTACATAACTTTCTTATGGTCATTTGCTTTTCGGACAAACTTTTCGGAATACTTATAACTTTCATAACATACTTTTTTTTTTCAAACTTTTTTTTTTCATTTTTTTCTTTTTTTTATATCACCCTAAAGTATATAACTATTTCTAAGCTCGTAAAAAGATGGACATGTGGTCGTGTGCTGGTTTGAGTGCATTTAAGTCTTACCATCTCAAAGTTTTTAGATTATGGTAATCCTCCCTAAGCATCGAAATTCGGTTTCACCGTTTTTCAAATTATTAGATATATAAAACTTGCTAAAGAGGACTATCAAAGCTAGTTGGGCCTACCGACACATCCTAAGCTTAGTGCGTTATATTTTATTTAATCTCATATATAATAGTAGTTTTAAAAACCAATCTCAAATTTATCTATCATTTTCCATTATTTGCAAAAAAATTTCAATAAATATTCGGGACATTTCAATTAATTTTTTTTATATTTTAATATTTTTTAAAAAAAATTTAATATAAAAACATCAGTTTCCCATCACCACACTTAAATGTCACATTGTCCACAATGAGACAGGAAAAAGACAAAAATTAAAGCACATTCAAATATAAGTAAAGTGGAACAGACTCCCCTGGTAAATATGACGATATTGCCTTGATAGTCGTGTTCCCGTGCCCTCCAATTCGAACGAAAGCCTCATACTCCAGTGCTATCTACCAAGCTGTCACTTACGAACGAAAGCGGCAATCAATAAGCAAATGACCTCCCCACACTTGAATCAAACCATGTATCATCAATCATCCAATAGCATCCACAGCAACCTGAAAGCAAACCAAGAAACAGCCAGCACATGAAAGCAAGAAAACCCAAAACAAAAATAAAAGTAAAACAAAAACATTCTACCGGGTTGCCTCTCGGGAAGCACTAAGTTTACAGAAGAGTCTTCAGCCAGACTCGCCCCTAAATCTCAATCAGGAGACTTTTCTTTATCCAACCCCGATCTAACCCGTTTAATACCACCCTTTCAACATATTTATACAAATAGCACATAGTGAAACTTAAAAGCATTTTAAAACTTTCAAACGGGTCGGACCACCAATACTTAAACTTACCCGGACCAAACCTAACATGTAGCATATAATAAAGAAAATGGTTATATTTGCATTTTAGTTTTGTCTTATAATTTTTAATGAATCACTTTTGAACCCTCAAAACGTGCTGATCCAAAAATTTTCGCGCCCTCTTCTGTGGCTTTGCTGATTTCGGTGACGATCCACTATCTAGTTCCTCTACAGACCTGCTAACATTCCTACGATGTGGCGACTCAACCACCACCATATTCTTATCCTCCTCCGTTGTGGCCACTTCCTCTTCTTTTTCTTCTTCTGGTGACGTTTTGATCTCCATTGTTGGCTTCCCCATGATTAGTGTTTCTAAATAAATAAGATCGCCAACAGGGTCAAATTCTTCATGTTCTTCAAAAGCTGGTAATCACACCAATTCATCACCAAACTCATCCTCCAAAGATGGTACATGTTCCTCCTCTTCGTCATCTTCCATCTAGTCAAGTGGCTCCACAACGACATCTTCACTCGAATTCATGTAATCAGATAGCTCCAACTCCATCTCTTCTATCACGCCCTCATCATCTTTATTCCAGAAGTCATCATCTGTTTCATAGAAGGCTTCCTACTACTTCTTAGAAAAACTCTCATTTTGAATTCTAGCACTTATCTCGTCTAACCTAGCTTCGATTTCCTCTATCTTACGGAGTCTTTCTCTTTCGATCAACTTATCAAGCCTGACTTCCAATTCCTTAATATTTTGGAATCTTTCACGTTCCTCTTGTTCGGCTCTTTCCAACATCATCTCTTTCCAACATCTTTAATATAAAATACTCCTAAACTGACTCGATCTATTAAACATATTAACTAGACTCGATAAAATAAAACACAAACTAATTATCCTAAATACGACTAGACGCGCTTAATCTAAGACACAGACTCACAAGACACACCACAACTCAAGACACAAAAGACCAATTAATCAATTAAGTTCAACCAACGCTAGTTTCGCTATCGCCTAAGTATCCCCGGCAACGGAGCCAAAAACTTGATGTGCAAACGGTCTATTAAAAAATTAACCTAACCTAGACACTCTAGTTTTAAATTTATAAATCTAGACTATCCTAATGCTCGACCACTAGACAGGCAATTGTACCTACCAACTGTAGTAAAGCCTAATGAAGTCCGGATGTCGAACCCACATGACACTAGCAACACATGAACTAGACTTTAACTTAACTAAACTTAATTAATTGATTTTTATGTTTTTTTTATTAAATATAAAATAAATAGTACATTTTCTAAAACTATACACGGACAAATCGGGCAAATACTTAAATAGGGTGAAACAACTACCTAGGCAAGGAACCCCACTAGTCAACTCGTAAACTTTCAGAATTGGATTTATGATTGGTACCGTATTCTAAAAATATGAAAATAAAAGGAATAACTAAAGTACGCTAGATCTCCTCCGGTCTCACCAACAATACCTAAGAACCTTAAATATCATGTAAAGCTCAACGGTGAAAATGGTTCAGATCACCTCCCGGTCTCACCTTACCTAACTATGCTAAGGTACCCAAAGATTAAATCACCTCCCGGTGTCTCTAATCACAAAACACCCTAAGGCGTAAGGGGTATTTTTATTAAGTTCTGTTATAATTCGGATCTGTAAGAATCTAAGGGAATCTAGGGTAACTCACTCCCGTGCAATCACTACGCAAACCCGCAAAAGACCAAAACAGGCGACACTTAATTACCTCCCGGTCTCTCAAGTGGCTGAATATAAGGTATCTCTAAACTCTCAATTACCGATCCTATGGAATAAGTTAACAATATACCATAAACTAGTTACAAACACACATTAAGCAACCTAATATGCATCCATACATGAAAGACGTTCACTAAGACGCATATGGAACAAAAACTGATAAAAATTAATACCAAATACGCATATGCATCACAACCAGATAAAATAAAAACTTTACCAAAACATGAACCAATCAATAAGAAATCCAAAACCAAAAATAAAACGAGTTTAAAAAGTATTCATCCAAACCCAGGCAGTATAACAGTTTAGCCTCTCATAATAATATTCGATGAAACAAAGATAAAAAATAAAGTGCAATTCATCGAATAATAAAATATATTTAACCTTCTTTCTTGCTTGAACATAATCTTTGAACTCTTTCTTGCTGCCAAAAGAAACCGCACACAGGGGTGACCCCCTAGATGGGCGTTTGACCTCCAAGTAGTCGTCTCCCACCGTAGGGTTTTTCAATAATCAGCCACCACTTGAGTAATTATATTCTTCTCTCTTTGGTATTGTGGGCTATCTTTATATTTTCCTTTACGTTTTAAATGTTCAGCCCAATAAACTTTGTTAGCCTTTCAATTAATTAAACTCTTTATTCAAAACTGAAGTCTGGTCCACGTGATTTCCAACTCAAAGATCTAGCACATCATATACTCTTGGTTTGCATTTTAATTTAAATAAACCTACGAGATGAAGATAAAATAAATACAATAAATGCGTCATTTAACTCATTTAATTAAACTTTAAGAGTTGCTAATTGAAATATATCAAAACTTCATAAAAGCGTCAATTAGCATTATATTTATTAATTAAATTTAATTCTCAATAAAATTTAGCCAAAAATAATTTAATGTGTAGAAAATATTTATATAATTTTATATATTTTAGACCACATCAACCACCCGAACCCGAACACAACGAACACAAACATTTGTTTTATATAAATAACACGAACACAAAATACACATAACAAAACACCCGAATTATAAACTTCCGGATTTTACATAAATAACATACTAATAATTATTCACCCAAATTATAAACTTCGGGATTCTACAACTGTAGCATACGGTGACGCGGCCCAAGACGCCACATCCGGTTATAGTTAATTCGGTTTTGGCCAGCAAACGTGACCAAAAAAAGAACAAAAATTGATCGATTACGGAACTGTAATCGCAGATTCACATCAATCAGGACTCCTAACGGAGTTCGATTGAAGTTGAGGGTGATGGTTAGAACCATCGTAGCGGAGACGGGTGCCGGGAGCGACGGGAAAAGCGGATCCGGGTGCGAGTGCGACGGTGTAGATGTTGGGAGCCGGTGGCGACGATGGAGAAGGTGGGAGCCGGTGCGACGGTGGAGGTGGCTACGGTGGATGGTCTTGGAGGTGGCTACGGTTTTGGGTGGATGGTCTTGGATGAAGAGGGAGGTATATATATATATATATATATATATATATATATATATATATATATTGAGTGTAGAGTAAGGAAGTTGAGAGGGGTAAGGAAAAGAAGGAAGAAGGGGAAGAAGTAGGGAGGAAGTAGTGGTGGAGTAAGGGGTAAGCCGTATAGATGAAGGAAGAAGAAGATAATAACAAACAGATTGGCACAAACTGACCCGCCAATTTCTAATTTGTAAAAAGTCCAAAACACCCTCCATCTCAACGGTCATTAACGAAATTATGTAACGGAATGGCACAGACTGCCCTGCCAAAATATCACAGTGGCAAAACCTTCGCAATTTCGGTTATAGTGGTTATTCCATCCAGCGACGATATATTCTAGGGAGGCAAATTGTAGATTTCTCTAAAATATATTTTTAACACACTTTTCGTTTAATATTTATAAACCGAACATGTCGGCCACCTTTTTCTTATTTTTTTCTCAACCACTTTTTTTTAACCTAGTTATTTATTTATCTAGGGTCGCTCATTGAACCGGACTTGGTCGGTTCACTCGCTTAAGCCTCTCTCGCTTATTTGCTCGTTTTTGCCTCCCTAACATGTGAGCTTCCCACACCCCCTTTTTACTCTTTTTAACTATTTTGGACGTAGCATATATATCATATCAACATTACAATTTCGTTTATTCATTATTAACAAACTACAATTCATTACATGAACTTGTGTGTTTATTTACTTACTTGTTCAAAGATTACTTGCTCATGGTTTCCTTAATAAGTATGATCATACGTCCCCCCTTTGCGCTCAAGATCTTGTTGTTATGAGTGGAAAAGGGCCTCATTATCCAAGTACGTTGGTGCACAATCCCAACTGGAAAGGACCTTACTTGCACTATTATTCGATTACGTTGGTGCACAATCCCAACTGGAAAAGATCTTACTTGATCATTTACACTTCTTCATGGAATTGTAGATTTATGTACTTATATCAAAACTTGTGTGAACTCATCAACTATTCATTTAGTTGACTTTATTTTGTATATATGCTACAGGAACAATTATTAGAGGATGAAAATGGAGAGCACACTAGAACATAGGTTATATTAATAAATGGACAAGTTGTTAATTGTTATTTTAGTTTCCTTGTTTTTCTTGTTACAAACTTGTATATTGATGCGTGAAACAATTAATGGTAATATTTTCATTTAATAGTGTCACATGTGTTTTGAGCAATCTGTACGTCACACTCGGTTGTTTCCGCGTTAGCTGGGGTGTTACATCATTAGCTTACAATGTACTCATTAGCTTACAATGTGATCATTAGCTTACAATGGGATTATTAGCTTACAATATGCTAATTAACTTACAATCTGATCATTAGCTTACAATGTGATCATTAGCTTACAATGTGCTCATTAGCTTGCAATGTGATTATTAGCTTACAATGTGCTCATTAGCTTACAATATGCTCATTAGCTTACAATGTGCTCATTAGCTTACAATGTGGTCACTAGCTTACAATGTGATCACTAGCTTACAATGTGATCACTAAGCTTACAATGTGATCATTAGCTTACAATGTGATCATTAGATTACAATGTGATCATTAGAAATGTTCTCTAATACCATTCAAATACAAGGTATGCAAATATTCTATGTAAATTTTATTCTAAAACAAGACCATTAGAATAGACCAGACTTAGCCAATTTGGCTGAAATATAAATAATGTGATTAGGACAAGTATTGATACACGTGATTAATATATAGTTAGCAGAGTTCAGTTAAAGAAAGGAATAATAGTGAACGGAGAATGTAAAAGAATCCTGGTGAGTTTCTAGCCCCATTTTCCTTGTTTTGTTTTCGGGGCTGTGTGCATACTCAATGTGAATGTTAATACACTTACCTTAAATGGTAAGTGTATGTCTTTATGAGGAATGTGATAGTTATGTTTATAATATGAATGAAATCTTGACAGTACGTGAACGATCTTCGGGTATTGCACATACTTTTAAAGAAGGTATTATGTAGAAGCATGAAATGAGTATATGAGATAAAGTATGTATATGCATGTATGTATGTATGTGTGTATGTATGTATGTGTATATGTATGTATGTATGTATGAATGAATGAAATAAGGATAATAACAAGGAAAGGTAATGTATGGTTGTATGGTAACGAAAGGTAACCGGGCCATAATAATACTCATGGCAAGAGGGAACCGAATCCTTTTAATATTTGAGGCAAGAGGGAACTGAGCCCTAATAATCTCGAGGAAAGAGAGAACCGAACCCTAATAATATTCGAGGCAAGAGGGAACCGGCCCGTAATAATATTCAAGGCAAGAGGGAACCGAACCCTAATTATATTCGAGGCAAGAGAGAACCGGGCCTTAATAATACTAGAGGAAAGTAGGGTGTAAAGCTCTTTAAAACGTAAGGTATGAAAATGAAAGAAAGAAGGTACGACGGTAAGTAAGTTTATAATGAACAAATGTATGAAAGTATGAAAGTATGGATGAATGTATGTAAATATGAATGTGGTATGTTGTATGATTAACTAGAACTCACTCAACATAGCTGACTTTTAGTATGCACGCAGGTGAGTAGAATGAGGCAGCTAGCTTGAGCAGGGCACGTGGCATAAGAATAAGAGGTTGGCATCTGAAGACTCAAGATGTTTTATGTTTAATTTTTTTGATTTGAAAGACAAGAATGTTTGTTTAAGACAAGTTATGTATTAATATGTAATGTTTTATGAAAGTTTTAATATTCCGCGAAAGTTTTAATTAACTCTAATATTTAGAACTGCGTTTATGAGTAAATCCAACGTCCAAAGTAGGGCACCGGGATCGGGGCCTTACATTTTTGCATTTAAATACCCATTTTGTCGGGATTGGCTTCTTAACTCTAGCAGGCTTGTCAATGAGATCCCAAACACCTAGTCGGTAAAACTATTGTAGTTCTTCTTGCATTTCCTCTACCCATGAAGAATTTTCAAGTGCCATTCGAACACTCGTTGGTTCCATTTGAGACATAAAGCAAGTTTATTTTGCAATATTCATGTAACATCCTAAAATATCCTAATATTAAATAAAGAAAGTTGTGTTAAGTGTCGGGTGTTAAGTTATTAATTAGTAGTAAATAAAGAAGTGTCATGGACTTGGATTAATTAAGATGGATTAAAAGGGTGATGGGCCTTAGGTCCATGGGCTTTAAGGGATATAGATACCCCTTAAACCACCCTAAAACCCTAATCCTCATTTCTTTCCATCTTATTCTCTACACACTAAAACACACACACATCGTACACCATATTTACGGCCGAGAGAGAAAGTTAGATCCGAGGCCAAGCAAACGCTAGTTGGTGATTAGATCGTATTTACACAAGCTACATACAAGATTGAGAGTTCATAAACAAGCTAAACGAGACCAACCGGTTACGTAAAGGTATGTTTGATCTTAAAGTTTACGTTTTTATATACGTTTAGCCTTGTAACTTAGAACGAGAATAGATTGGGTATAAACGGAACGTAAAGTTGTATAATTAATAATAAAGCGAATCTAATGAACCCATACGGCTCGTTTAAAATAAACCCTAAATCTAGTATTAAACATTTAGCCTTAAAGGTTCATGCTTTATGTTAAACGGTTTAAGTATCGATTCGGGGACATTGGAGGAAGTGTATACGGGTTATATCAAACCTTTATAAGGTGACGGGGGTTATGAATGGGTCAAATACGAACCAAAACGAGGCGATAGGATTGGAATGAGTGGCTGTAACCAAACTCGTAGCTGCCATAGGTAACTTCGCCGTAAAAGTTCGTTGGGCGCCAAGTTCGCTGGGCGCTAATTTCGCCGAATGATAAGCTCGCTTGTATATAACTTCGCTTCCATATAAGTTCTCTTACATGTAACTTCGCCTATCCTTATTTTCGCCTGATGATATGTTCGCATGTGTAAAGGTTCGCTACCTTAAGTTCGCATGTATACAAGTTCGCTACCTTAATTTCCCTGACGTTAAGTTCGTTGGCGTTAAGTTCGCCACTGATAAGTGCACTTAAGTTAAGTTCGCTTAACCTAAGTTCGCTTAAGTTAAGTTCGCTTAATGTTAAGTTCGCTTAAGATGCTAAGTAAAAGTAATCCAGTACTAGACCACGAATCGGGCTAACGAAAGAGTAGGTGAATAAAATAATAAATTAAAATCCTAATGGAAAATGTGTAAGACAGTTAATGTAAATAAAATTTTTCCAAGCTGACCCTAGCCATGGGCTCTATCCCTTGGACCCTGCTAGGTGCTGCCGCCCCTAGAACCCGGCTTCCAGGGGCGCTGCCCCCGGACCCCCGTTCGTCATGGGTTAAATAAAGATAGAAATACGGTACGAGTAGTAATAGTTAATTGATACGTGTAATTGTTATGAAGTTAGTCGTGCACAGCTCAAGAAAGGGATTATCATTAACGGTGAACGTAACCGCATTCAGGTGAGTTTCTAGCCCCATTTCCTTGTTATGTTTTTGGGGCTGTGTGCATACTCGATGTGATAGTTAATACACTTACCATAAATGGTAAGTGTATGCCATGTATGATTTATATGTTATTTATGTATGTATGTTTTGGGATGTGAATGAAAGCTTGTCGGTACGTGAATGATCTTCGGATATTGCACGTATCGATAGGAGAGGTAACCTGTAGTATGCCAAGTATGAAATATGTATGTATAAAAGTACGTGATGGATATATAATATGAAGGGTAAGTATGGTTAGAAAGGGGACCGACCCTAATAATGTCGTCGAATGTAGGGAACCGACCCTAATAATGTCAGAGAATGTAGCAAACCGACCCTAATAATATCTGCGAATGTAGGGAACCGACCCTAATAATATCGGTGAATGTAGGGAACCGACCCTAATAATATCGGCTAAGGTTATAGGGCGGAAGGCTCTTCAAAATGTATGTGTATGAATGAAAGTATGTATGTTATTATGAAAGAAAGAATGAAAGTACGTAAGTGTGTAAGTATGTAAAGATAATAGGAAGGTATGTACCTTCGGGTGCATAGGTAAATATGTGAATGTATTGTACGTCGCCTGATTAACTAGAACTCACTCAGCGTAGCAGACTTTTAGTATGCATGCAGGCTAATCGACTGAGACAACTGGCTTGAGGGAGACACATGGCAATACTGAAGAGGCTGGCATATGAAGATTTGTCGTGATGTTTTGATACTATGTCTTATGTTATGTTTTTAAAATACGAGTTACGGATGTTTGTAATGGACGGTTGACAGTTTATATTATTCCGCGAAAGTTTTTAATTAACTCTGATATTTAGAACTGTGTTTATGAGTAAATCCATCGTCCAATGTGGGGCACCGGTAACAAGGCCTTACAAGTTGGTATTAGAGCAAAGTTTGAGAGATTTAAGCATCCTACATGCTTAGACTCGAACAGAGAATGTGATTAAAGTAAGAAATGAAAGAAGATGCCAGTTCAAGATAGCCATGTGTCACTCAAGCAAGCACAGTAAAGGTCAAGTGAATGGTTAAATATGTATGTTAATGCTAGTTTAATTGCTAAAGAAAGGATATGTGAACGTTAGGGATAAGAATATTGCTTGTTCGATTAATTAACTGTTTAGAGTAGAACTAGCACAAATAGACTCATAAGAGGAAGTGTATAGGACACGGAAAGTAACGTGATCAGCTAATCACAGCTGGCCACTGTAATTACCTGTTAGCCTTACTATCCTCGTACTAAATAGTTTCTTGAGTGATGACGTTTGTGTTTTCCTTTCCAGAATACGATGCCTGGATGTAGGGCAGTTGTTGGAGCAGGAGGACGCACTGGGCATCGTGGCAGGCCTCGTCGTGTCCAACGACCATCGGTAGAAACAGCTTCCAACACCGGAGCTTAAGGAAGCGCAAGCTGGAAGAAACTCTGAAAACAATTAAGGTGTCCAAATCGATCCCTTAATCCAAGCAGCTATTGTACAAGCTATAGCCACTGCCGTGAAGAACATGAACCCGGAGAGGTCTGCTGGAGACTGTGAAAGAACTGCTGAAAGGGCGGAAAGAGATGGTAGGAAAGATGATGAAGGAGAGAGGGAGGCTTCAAGCGTGGTAAGGTCTGTAAAGGTTGACGATAGAAAGAGGGACCAAGGTGGGTGCAACTATAAGTCCTACAAGGGTTGTGACCCACCGAAACTGACTGGTTTGGGAGACGCAATCTCTACCCTTCAATGGATAACCGCCATGTATAAAATTATCCGAATCAGCGAGTGCCGTCTCGACCAAGCCGTTGGTTATGCCACCCAATCATTCGGGGATGAAGCTATATATTGGTGGGAGAGTGTGGAGCAGAGGAAGACCCGAGAAGAGATCAAAGCATTAAAGTGGGAGGATCTGAAAGAGCTGGTGATGAAGAGGTTCTGTGCTAACACAGAAGTTGAAAGGGCGGAGATGAAGTTCTTGAACCTGAAAGCTGGAACGATGACACATCGTGAGTATACCACCGAGTTCAACCGAATGTCAAGGTTGGTACCCGATATGGTTAACACTGAGGCTAAGAGGATCAAGTGTTATGTGAGGGGATTGCCACAGAAAGTCCGCACGCTAGTCAAGACTAGTAAACCTGCTACCTTTGACTCTGTTGTCGAGCTCGCAGAGATGGTTTATGCAGACCTGGCTGCGGATGATATTGTGGTGGATGAAGAGAAGAAAGATAAGAAGTGGGTCAATGTCAAACAGCCCGGTACTCAGTTGTGGAACACCACAGACAAGAAGCAGAAGGTGTGGGAGAAGAGGTCATGTAGGACGTGCGGGAAGATGCACGGTGGAGAATGCAAGTGGGGAACTGGGTCTGATGTGTGCCATTAGTGTGGAAAGTCCGATGGTGGGGATTGCAGATCAGGGTCAAATGCTTGTTACAAATGTGGCAAGGTGGGGCATTTCGCTCAGGATTGCCATGCAAAGCCCTCATGCTATAAGTGTGGACAGACAGGTTATTTGGCGAGGACTTGTACGAGCGGTGAAGCTGGTGGAAGTGAGAAGAAAGATGCTGAACAATGGAGGCCAAGGACTATGGCCAATATGCTGACTCAAGAACAGGCCAAACAGATTCCCGATGTCGTTACCGGTACGTTTTTAGTAAATGGTATCTTTGCTTCCGTATTATTTGATTCGGGTGCAAATAAAAGTTTTGTAGCCACGATATTTAGTAAACTAGCTAAAATGAAATGTTGCCGAGTGTCTGAAACTTTTATGGTAGAAACTGCTAATGTAAGTTTTGAGTTTTAATTAAACGAATCTCTGCCAAATTCTCTCAAGCTTCATCCTAATTATTCGATCTAATATTATACACATACACATACTACTGATAATACATATACACATAACATACAATCAAACGTAATGATGAACTAGATCCGTAATTTAGGTTAATCGTATTCATACAAATCTGAGATCTGTTTACTGAATTAAGGTATTAGCAAAGGAGCTCAAACAAGTGGTATCAGAGCTTTCGGTGCTCAATTACGCTTGATTTGATTGTTATTTGATTTTCATTAATCGAAAATTGATTCAGTTTATGTTCGGTTTGATTTTGAATCAAATTGAGGTTGAATTGGATTGATTATAGAATGATTGGATTAGGTTTGTGCCTGGTAAGGTATTTGTGAGTTGTGATTGATTGAAATTGGATTTTGGTTTGTTTTTTGATCGAATTTAGTTTGGATCTATTTCTAGCCAAAACAGGGGATCGTTTTGGTACAAATTGGATTCGGAATAAGGATAATTGGCTTACGAGGGGTATTGATTTGGTTTCGCATTGTGATGACGAGTATTTTGGTAATTGACTTGAGAGATTTGGTTGAATATTGAGTGTGTATTACAAATCGGATTTCTGGGTTTGTTATTCATAAGTTTCCAGATTTCTGGAAAATTATGTTTGAATGTTTGAAGATTTGATGATTTAAGTCTTATTCGTTAAAATTCAGCCTGATTCGTTAACTCTTTAAACTCGATTTGTTAACATATTTAGCTGATTCTCTATGAGTTTTGGTTGATTCGTTATACTCTCTGATTCGTGTCAACTACTTCATGTGACACGCGTCATACCTTGGAAATTGTGTTATAACAACCTTTGACACGTGGCATTTGTTGTCAGAGTTTTTTACAAACCGTTGTAACAACCTAATTCACTATAAGTTGATTCGTTGTCAACTGTAGCTAGTGCGTTATCTAATTCGCTAAATTTTTTTTTTAGTGATTCGTTAAAGATAACTTTCTGATTCGCTAAGCATATACTTAGTGATTCGTTTAGCCACTACTTTAGTTGACTTATTCGTTGACCATATGATTCGTTGATCAATTCGTTAACTTCAATTCTAATTCGGCAACCTGATCAATCTTAACTTTGTTAAGGTGTGATTCGTCATTAACTGTTCACAGTTCGTTACCTTTACTATTCATAGTTCGTTACATTTACTGTTCACAGTTCGCTACAACTGTTCACAGTTCGTTACCTTTACTGTTTGCAGTTCATTAATCTTATTTTCAAATTTAATCCTTAAAGATCAAAACTTGTCAAAAATGGCTGGTATGTATGCATTAGCTTCTCAAAACATGTTGATGCAACAAATGTTACAACTGTTTACCGAGATCGGTTCACATTCAAAATGTCCATGTTTGATGAAATTTAGCGATTTGCTAAATGGGAATCCCGTTTCCGTGCTCATTTAGGGTCAGTTTTCCGTGATTGTTCATACAGTTTGGATGAGGTTTACACCGTTCCAATGATTGGGGATGAGACTAATGGTTTTACACCTAAAGTTATCTCTCAATATTCCGTTGAAGAGAAGAAAGTATTAGAAATTGAGACAAAAGCTTATTCTACTCTTACTATGGCTTTATCTGAAAACATCTTTCGCCAAGTAGGAAGTATTAAGATTTGTGCTTCTTTATTTCAACATATCCGTATGAGAAGTATGGGAAACACTGCTGAAAACAAAAATGTTATGCTCAAGTTTTAATATAGAAACTTTAACCTACTGAAGGGTGAAACTATTGAAGAGATGACAACACGATTTAATCATTTGATAGCCGAAATGGACAAGATGAAATTGGAGATATCTGAATTTGACATGATTGATACTATTAAAAGTGCTTTACCAAGTTCTTATTCAACTTTCCTTATGGTGCTGATGGAGAATAATTATTTTAGTAATGAGGATTTGACTGCATCTGAATTTCTGCAAAAGCTCGAGGCTCGAGAATATGATCTTAAATGTTAGAAATCTTCGAAAGAAAATCAAGATCCTGCATTTTATGGTGGAAGCATCCCATTAAGTTCAACCATTTCACCTATTACTGATTTTCTTACACAAACTGCAAGTGAAAATGCAACAACTATCTATAGTGATCCACGTGCTTGTTTCTACACAGCTGGAATACTAGCTCATCTGGAGGATCTGGAAGTTCATCATCATCAAATCAATTCTCATCACAACCAAATGTAAACATGAGAGAAGCTGAACAAAATTTTGCTTTTTTATCTGCTTTCATGACTTCATATGAGAATTTGGTTAGTAGTAAAATTGCCACAAGTGACTTGACTGATGAAGATTATGATCAATTTGATCCGGATGATTTGGAACTAATAGACCTAAAGTGGAACATGGAAATGATAGCCAGGAAACTGAAAAATTCATGCAGAGAACGGTTAAAGATCTTCCTTCGTTGAACAAGAAAATGGGGTTTGATAAATTAAAGGTCAAGTGTTACAATTGTCAAGAGTTTGGTCATTTTGCCAAAGAATGTGATAAACCTAAATAGGAGTATACCGGTCCCAGAAAGCAAGATCAAAACTAATCGGGAAAGAGTGGTAATGATGCAGGAAAGTCTTCTGGAGGTAAACCTTCGTCTTTTGGATCTCAAGCAATGTTATCCAACGTAGATGGTGATGACTGGTCTCAAAGGTTATTATGTGGTAACAATCAAGCAAATTTGGCAATGTTTGGATTTCCTGAGTACCTTCAAGATGTAAGTGGAAGTGAAATTTCTTCTGATGCTGATACTGAGTATGAGTTTGATGATTCAAGTGAAAAGCTTCCAACTACTTTCGCTTGTATGGCAAAGATCAGTGATTCAACCACGTCTTCTTGCATGGCTAAGCAAAATGAGCCTAGTAATTCTACTTCTAAATTATCATGTGTTGATTGTGAGACCAATAAGTCTAAGATAGATGCCTTGAAATATCAAAATGATAATTTGCTAAAAGAGATTGTTTTGTTAAAAGATACTTATAGGCAATCTTTAACCTCTCAAATGAATTCAAGAGAGAAAATTAAGGATTTAACTATAAGTAATCATGATCTTAAGGCGGAGTTGTCGGTGAAAATGACCATAAATGATCAAAAATTTCAAGAAATCTTGAAACATAGATCAAAGATAACTGAGCTTGAAAATGAGGTTTTTGATTTAAAGAACAAAATGGGCAAATTCACAAACTCTTCGTTTTTGTTAAATGAAATAATTGAAGTATATGGTAAGCAAAAAGATTCAAAGAAAGGAATAGGTTTTGTTGAGATTCCACCACCTTTTCATAATGATTACAAACCAAATCCTTTTGCTAGACAAGAAGAGGATGTGATTTTTAAAGAATCTGTGATTCGTGAAAAGACAAAACCAGTTAAATCTGACAATGTTAAAGCCCAACCTTCAATTCAGAAACCTCATGTTCAAAGCAATAAAGTCTTTGTTGAAAATGTTGACAAAGTTATCATTGAGGATGTGTTCGAACCTGAAATCATACACAAGAACAAGAACATTCCAAGTTCTAATCACATACTTTGTGAACCTAATGAATTTGAGGAGGCTATGTATGGTTCGCACACAACCAAGGTGAAACAAGATGCTCATATTAATGTAAAACCAGTAAGGGCCAGGAAATCAGAAAAACCCAAAATTTCTGATGAGGATTTGTTGCGTTTTATAAATCCAACTGTTTCCAAGACATCTACTGGTAGAGTATTTAAATTAAAGGGGATAGACACGATGTTCACTGAGAAAGACATTCCAATAAGTATCATTAAACCAGAACTTATTGAGAGTGTATTTCACAATGAAACTTCCAAGATTCAAGATCTTGAACGTTGGTATGCTCAAGCTAAAACATTGGCTCCATCTGATCCATTGACTAAAGCAAAGCAAGTTTTAAAACAAGCTACGAAAGTTCAATTTGTGAAGTCAACTGGAACAGATACGTTGAAAAGTTTTTCAAGCTGTTCTAATTTAGATTTCTACTTGAAAAGGAAATCCGAGTTATCTGATGATTTTGCTAAAAGCATGACCAAAAATGTGTGTCATCATTCATCTTCTGGATCATATTTTCAGACTAATTCTCAACATAATCATGTTGACATGCGAAGCTGTTTCCTTTGCGGTCAACAAGGTAATGTAGTAAGAAATTGTGGCCATAAGAGGTATCAGAATCTTCATCCTTTTATCAAGGATCATTCCAAACCGGTTCCTTTGATAAAAGAGATTCTGAAACGACCTGTTTCGTATGATGATGATGATACTCATATTATGTTCTCTAACGTGAATCCTCGAAAATTTCTTAATGTGAATGAAAATCATGGTTCTGTTAAACCAAAGTTTATTCCAACCGAACCGTTATGGAAAAATGTTGATTCAAATGTAGTTCAAGCTGCGTATCTACGACCAAAGTCCAAGAAGCCTGTAACTTATTCTCAAGTTGCTGAACAACAATTGAATGCGACTAAGTTTAACTTTTTTCAAGAAAACCAAAAGGTGCCCAAGACTGAGGTCTGGGCTGCCTTTTAGAACTAATCATTTTCGTTTGTGTGTAGGGTACTTCCAATACCATTTTTGGTGAAAACTGTATCGTGGATAGTGGATGTTCTTGTCATATTACTGGAAATCTCGACCTCTTAACAAATGTAAGAAATATTCAAGGGGGTTATGTGGCGTTTGCTGGGAATTCTAGGGGTATGATTACACAGGAAGGTGATGTTTCGAATGGGAATATTACTTTTGAGAAAGTTAATTACTGTGTTAAAGTGGACCATAATTTATTGAGTGTGTCGCAAATCTGTGACAAGCAATACACTACAGTATTTACAGATAAAGAGTGTCTGATTTTAAAACCGGGGTATGTGATTCCCGAGGACATGGTTGTCATGCGATCACCTCGATCAAATGATATTTATGTCTTGAATATGAGCTCTAAAGTATCAACATCGATCGAAACATGTTTTGTCTCGAAAGCAACCGAGAAAGACTCTATTCTATGGCATCGTAGAATGGGTCACATACATGTTCGTAAGATGAATTATCTAATAACAACTGATCTAGTTGACGGTGTGACTTTGAAGAATTTTAAGTTATCCGATCACTGTATTGCTTGCAAAAAGGGCAAACAGAAGAAAAAGTCACATCCCTCTAAGTTATTGAATCCCATTGATACTCCTCTTGAGTGACTTCATATGGATTTATTCGGTCCAGTGAATCGTGCGAGTATTTCTGGAGATTGGTATTGCCTCGTAGTTACTGATGATTATTCACGATACTCATGGGTCTTGTTTATGAGTTCAAAAGATCAAACACCGGTTGTCGTCCAAAATTTAATTACTAAGATCGAATCATTATACAAACAGAAAGTGAGGAGAATTCGAAGTGATAATGGTACTGAATTTAAAAATACTGTATTGGATTTCTTTTGTTTACAAAAGGGAATTCATCGAGAATACAGTGCCCCATATGTACCACAACAAAATGGTGTTGCTGAACGAAAGAATAGAACGTTAATTGAAGCTGCTAGAACTATGCTTGCTGATTCAAAGCTTCCTATCCAGTTTTGGAATGAGGCGGTAATACTGCTTGTTATACACTTAATCGAGTTCTAACTGTTAAAAGACTCAAGAAGACAAGTTATGAGCTGTTGAATAATCGCAAACCTAATTTATAGTACTTGGAACCTTTTGGGTGTCCTTGTACGATGTTGAAAAAGGATGTAGGAAAGTTCGATGAAAAAGCCATTGAAGGGTATTTCTTGGGTTATGCTTCTCCTAAGAAATGAGTATTTAATTTTACACTTGGTTGTGTTGACGAATGGTACCCTGTGGACTGTCAAAAGTACACTACTCCTTCTCAAGGGAAAGGTCCCGACTGGATGTTTGACTATGATGGTTTATTCATTCGTTTACTCCAACAACTGATCGACCAGATGAAGATTTAGTCCATGCTTATTTTGAAGAACAATTGGTAATTCCAAGATTTGCAAGTTCTAATGACGCTGAAGTTCCAATCGTAGCTCCAACAGAAGAACCTGATAATGAGTTTCCAGGTCTCTTTGACAATGCATCTACTTCATCTGATGACACTCAAGTTGTTGATCAAGTTTTCGAACTTGATAGTGATGTTTCATCTCACGATCTGGGTGAACCCTACACTAATTTATTTGAAACTGTTGATGTTCCTGAGAATCCCACTCTTAGGATTCATAATTATCATCCGAAAGAAAACATTATTGGAGAACTTGATGTGGGAGTTCAAACACGATATCAAGTTGCTTCATCAAGTGAGAATAACGTATTGTGTGCTTATACTGACTTACATTCGTCTAGGATTTTAAATCTTGCTAAATTCGCTTGCTTTCTATCTCATGTTGAGCCAACGACTCCTCGTATGGCACTTCAAGACTCCTCTTGGGTAGAAGCTATGCAAGAAGAATTACAACAATTTGCACGTTCGGGTGTTTGGGATCTTATCGACAAACCTGCTAGAGTCAAGAAAGCTATTCTGACTAAGTGGGTATATAAGTGTAAGAAAGACGATCGTGGGGTAATTGTGAGAAACAAGGCTTGTTTAGTGATGCAAGGTTTTCATCAGCAAGAAGGTATTGACTACACTGAAGTATATGGTCCAGTTGCAAGATTACAGTCTATTCGAATCTTTCTGGTGTTTGCTGCTTACAAAAACATTAAAGTATACCAAATGGACGTCAAAAGTGCTTTTCTCAATAGTGAACTTCATGAAGAAGTATTTGTTTTACAACCTTCAGGTTTTGAAGACCCTGATTATCCTGACCGAGTTTATCGTTTAAACAAGGCATTATATGGTCTACATCAAGCCCCGAGAGTTTGGTATGGCACGCTCTCCAACCATCTGACGGATAATGGTTTCAAACGTGGAACTGTTGACTGCACTTTGTTTTATAAAAATATTGGTGATGATCTTCTCCTTGTCCAGATTTACTTAGATGACATAATCTTTGGGTCAACAAATGACACGTTGTGTAAAGAGTTCGAGAAATCAATGCAAACCAAGTTCGAGATGAGTTCGATGGGAGAGATGAATTTCTTTTTAGGGTTGCAGTTTCATCAGTCTGCGAAAGGAATTTTCATTCATCAGACAAAATATGTGAACGATGTCTTGAGCCGTTTCAAGATTACTGCCGGAAAAATCCATTCTACTCCTCTCCCCGTGGGTCACAATTTATCACCAGATGAATTAGAGGATACTGTTGATTCGACCCTCTATCGTGCTATGATTGGTTCTTTGATGTATCTTACTGCTTCTCGACCCGAAATAATGTTTGCTGTTTGTTTATGTGCTAGGTACCAAGCTAGTCCCCAAGGGACTCACCTGGCAGCGGTCAAGCGTATTCTTCAATATCTAAGGGGCAATCCTGACATCGGGTTATGGTACCCCAAAGACGATACTTTTGTTCTTACCTCTTATTCTGATTCAGACTATGGAGGATGCAAGATCAATTTCAAGTCTACCACAGCGGGATGTCAGTTCTTAGGAAGCCGACTTGTTTCCTGGCAGTGTAAGAAGCAGACAACGGTCTCCACTTCAACCGCCGAAGCTAAGTATGTTGCAGCCTCGTGTTGCTGTTCCCAGGTTTTGTGGATACAACAACATCTTCGCGTCTAGGGTTTGATGTTTCTTACTACTCCCATTTTAATTGATAATTCTGCTGCTATTAGTATCACAAAAAATCCCGTACAACATTCTAAAACGAAACATATTGAAATTCGATATAATTTTATACGGGATTGTTATGAAAAGAAATTAATTGACCTTGAGAAAGTACACACTAATTTTCAGAAAGCCGATCTATTTACCAAAGCCTTTGATAAAACGGGTTTTCAATTTTTGCTTGGTTTAAATTGATTGAAGACCCTTGTTGATATTCTGAAACAAGGATGATTATCTGTCTTTTCTGTTAAATTTAGTTTAACGTTTATTTTGTTTTTAGGTTTTAGGGGGTGAAACTTAGAAAATACAAAAATATTGTGCGTTTCGTTTGTATAGATAAAACCCAAAAACATGAGAAAATTTTGAAAAATCAAAAAGTTTGTGCAAAAAGATTGTGCTTTCAGTTTGTACATAAAATTTTTGAAAAGGTGAAAAAGATTGTGAATTTCCTGTTTATAAGAAAAATCCGAAAACATAAAAAGATTGTGTTTTTAGTATGTAAAGAGAAAAACCAAAAAGATTTTTGCTTATGTTCACTAAAAATTATGTCATTTACTTCTATTTGAAAGACATATACTTGTATATGTTTGGCCCTGATAATTTCTTGTACATATTCGGGATAGCTATTTACCTGACAATGGAAAGTATTTGGGTGTTTGTTAAGCTTTCTATTTTCTAGCTAAAAATTATGTCAGTTATTTACGTTTGTGGAGCATACTTGCATGTTTTGATCCTGTTATCTACGTGTAGTTTGATAGGATAGCCATTAATTTATAAACTTAAAGTAAATAGGACGATTAAATTCATTTTGTTTTATGCTCCTCAAAATTTTGAGTTTTTGAAGCAAAAAGAGAAAATGATAGTACATTGATTATTTGACCCCAAATCCAGAAAGAAATAAGCTTAAAAGACTGAGTGCTTAATCATTGGTGCATTGACAGGTCTTAAACTAGCTGTTAGAGTAAAATAAGTGATATAAACCTAAAGAAAAGCCAAACTGAAAGAAGTGTTAGTCTCTAGCAAAAGTTTCGGTGAGGATGGCTGAAATGTAATAACCAATCATACTCAAGCCTTATAGTTGTTGATCACCCAAAAATATAATAAAGCAAATAACAAGCATTAGGATTCTGGACACTGTGAGTCTTTATGCGGCTTAATCATCTGGGTATTCATAAACATGAATATTTCATTCGCTAACTTGATCACTGCTGTACTTTGTACATTCCAAATTACTGACTTGATCAAAATCCGCTGTTAGTCATACATTTGTTCCTCCCTTGCGCGCGTCTTAATACCATTAAGAAACGGACCCTAGGGGATACAATGTATGTAAGCCGAGAGATGGACTCGTGCATACTCACTCACAGTAAAGGAAACTTGATGCATTGCTCAAAAAATTTATAAAATTCTCAATTGGTGTTGAAAATTTTGATCAATACTATAATGGTTTATGTCAAGTTAGGGTGATTTGGCAAAAATCAAATTAAGCTTGAACCAAGATTAGAGGCTGATAATTTCTGATATTCTGTGAGCTAATTGAACCCTTAATCATATCACAAAAACGCTTGAAGACTTGTTAAAAGATTTAAGTGGACAGGAATATCAATGACCGACTTAACGCAAGTCATAATATCGCTGAAATATAAAACTGTGATGGAAGGGCATTTTGGTCAATATGATTCTATGCTCAAACTCAACAAAAATACTAAAATATGTATTGTTTTTTGAAAAATTATAAAATTCACAAAAAGATTGTCTATTTTTTTTTGTTCGGATATTTTTCATGTAAATATATTCTTTAAATATTCCAAAATACCAAAAATATTTTTTCATTTTCGTTTTAGTTAATTTTGATTGATTTATTTATTTTATTTATATATTTTAATTAAAGTTAAAATTAAATTAAGCATAATTCGTTAATTATGGATAACGAATTAGGTTGTCTTAACGAACTACATCCTAGTTTGTTCCCTAATTTGCTTCCGCTCTCTGAAACGAAACACACCTAGTTCGTTATGCATATTTAACGAATCTAGACACGAATCAAATTTAATTCGTAATACCACGTGTTCAGTTCGAATAATGAATCTACTAATTCGTTATTTCAAATTTCAAACGAATTAGTTTGATTCGTACATTGGGAAGCGTGTAAGGACAGCGTATATAGGACGGCGTGCATACGAACCGTCCTATACATCTTCTTCATCTTCCTATTTACACTGTTACTCTCGCAAATTTTTTCCAGAAATCTTGACCTTCATTATATCTCTATCTGGTCATATTTTCTTGGTCCAAAGGTAAAGAGGATCACACCGTTATGATTTTCGTCAAATCTTATACGAGTTTGATGGGTTAATTATAAGGTTTTAATATCGGACATTTGAAGTTTCCGTGAACTTTAAAGTCTTACTTATTATGGACCTTAAAGTTGTTACCATTATAACCGGAATGTATTTCCGAGATCAATGGTGATATTCTATTAAGCTTTAATTACTGATTAATGGGTTGATGATGAGTGTTTATTTTCGGGGTTTTATACTCTGGTTAAACCCTAACTTAAGTAATCTATATCATGTGTAAACCTATACCATTTGCATCATTGTGGGTTTCCGAGACTGTTATGGTCGTTTGTTTGGATACTCATCGATAATTATGGAGTAATCGATTTCCAATTTGCAATTTTGACTTTCAGTGTTCTTGACAATTTTAACCTTGATCAAGAAAGTCAAAAATTAAGCTATGAAAGCCATTCGTTATGTTTCACGAATTAGAACTAATGAGTGTCTAATTCTTTAAACAATTCAAACGAATTAGAATAAGTGAATCAGTGTTTCTAACGAATCTGTTTGATATTTGTAAATTATAACGAATTAGAGATTAATTCGTTATCTTTCAATAGTAATTTGCTAATTCTTAATTCGTTACTTATTTACCTGATAGCGAATCAGGTGATTCGTTATCTTATTTAATGAATCAGTCTATTTCTTAACGAATGACATATTTAAATTAAATTTTTATACTAGTTTAGTTTTCTTATTAATATTACAAGTGATAAATTTAAAATTATTTTTGTTATGATTATTGAATTTTACTTATTCTCGTTATCATTATTCTTATGGCTGATCAAATGGATCAAGATTCACCCATTTCTGAGCAAGAACAACCACAACAATTACAAGTTGAAGTACAGTTGCTACCATTTGACAAGAAACACAACATCTGTGCTTACGTTGATTCAAATGTTGCTGATGAAGCTCTTTTTGGGACTATGTTATCATTTCTTCGACGTTCGGTGATACACTATGATATAACTCCTCGACCCACTGTTTATCTAAGCATTATTAGACAGTTTTGGAATACTGCTGAGTTTGTTGACACCGAGAATAACATTCGAGGCACAATCAATCAAACTCCCATAACATTGGATGTTGAAGTGATTAGACGTGTGCTTCGTTTTGGGGACAATGATGATAACCCAAGTGAGTTTGATAAGGAATTAATCAAGGGTTTTTTTAGACGTGTACATTATGGTGGAGATATTGAGGATTCTATGTTTAACAAGAATGGTTTGTGCCCACCTTACAAGTATCTTCTACACGTATTGATTCATTGTTTGGGTGGTCGTCGAGGTGGATTTAATGAATGCCGAATCAGTTTGCAGTCGGATTTTGTGGCACTTGTTCTCAACAAACCGTTCAACTTCTCAGAAATGATCTTCTATCATTTCAAGGAGCAAGTTTAACAAACAGTTCAAAAGAAGAAATTCCTCATGTATCCAAGATTTCTCCAACTGATTATTCAAGATTTGATTCCCAACTTGGTAATTGATCGAACATTAGTGGATGATGTTCTCTCCTTAGAACACATGAAGGCCGACACTGTGCGTAGAATGACGATATATCGTAAGGGGAGGCCACGGGACAAACGTATGATTGGTCATATTATTAACCCTAATTATGTATGTCCTCCCGAGGAACGCTGGATCCATGATGACTCGGATTTCGAGTGTGAGGGAGGAGAAGGTGGGAACAATGATGATGGTGATGATGATGGAGATGGTGGACATGATGGAAATGGTGGTGATGGTGATGCAGCTCTTCGAGAACAACAAGCTGCAGTCGAAGCCGCATTAGCTGCCACAATTGTAGCTCAACGAGAACGGAAACGTAAGGGTAAAGCACCAGCATCTGAATGTCCAGCAAAGAGACGTGTATCAGCTGGAGCTGGTGTAATTATTGGTGTTCCACCGCCTCGTACAACCATGTCTCAACGCCCGGCAGTGCCGCTTACTACTAGCACTCCGGCGCTTACCTTGACGACGACGATGGTCCCTCATGACAGGCTTGGTATGATTCCACAAATGGTTTTAGCTGAAATACCAATGCCTTCTGCTACACCTTCCATTGTTCCTCCAACACTATCCTAGAGGCTCCCTCCACCTAGTGATGTCTCTTTTATGAGAATTACAATGCCTCAGGGACCAATCCAGCCAGTTCATCCATCTCTGTATAACATGCCACCACACCGTCAGACAGACATGCTTTTGAACCTTCTTCATCTGTTTGAGAATCAAATGTCTGCTGACCGGCTCAATCAAGAATGCCTAATGGAGAATCAAAGAAAGATGATGAGTTATGTTTCATTTTGTCAAAAAGAGACAAAGGAGCTTCGTGTGATTGTTGAGTCTCAGGGGGTGAAGCTCAAAGAACAAGAGGATCTGATCTTGTAATTAACTTGCAAAGATGATGCTTTAAAGAAGCTCAAGAACGACGAAGAAGATCCTGATGAGTCTCATGCAGGAGGTGAGCCTAAACAAATGCACGGCTCATCCTCAGGTGCAGGTACTAGTGGTGGTGATGACTCGAATAAACAGATTATCGTTTATCAAGACTATATAACTGCCAAACCTATCGAGATAATAGAAGCTGATACGGTCATATTTGTAGATGGATCGGGGATGGTTAGGAGTGTAGTGAACAGGAATGAGATTGAGGTTGGTCAGTTTGTTGAGCGAGCCTTAACACGAGAGGATATTTCATTACTGCTTGGTCTGAATGACGAACAGTTGACTGTGTTAGAGGCAGAGCCTGATGTTGAGGTATTAAACGATGAAGAGATCTTAAATGATCCAACTGTTGAGATGAACATGGATTATATTTATGAAGAATAGGAAGTTGAGGTTGAAGACGTCACTTGCTGAGGAGTATCCTGACTTGTTTCAACACACAAATGTTGATCAAGGTGCTCCAGTATTCGATGAGTAAACAGTTAAAGCTGCTGAGGATGATTTGGAAAAGACGTCCAAGGGTAAGAAGGTGGTTGACACGAGATTCAACTCAATTGAGAATCCAACCGATGTTGATATTGAAAAGTGGTTCAGCTAGAAGAAGGTGAGTAAGATTATTGAAGCTTATCGATATGTTGATCGGGAAGAGAAGGAGGAAGCTGCTGCTCGAATCAAAGCCAATCAAGTAACATCATTCAAGACCGTGTCAAAGGTTCAAGGTGGGTATCGTTTCTTGGCTATTTGATTATGAACTTAAGGTATGTATCGTGAAATGGGAGAAGGGGATTCAGTACTATAAGAAGATTATGGATGTTCTTACTTTACCGCGTTGGGATGTTCGTACCCTCGCGTGCCGTCCATTTATCAATCGAGGTGGTGACCAGATAGCATATTGGTTTCATCAACAATTGTTATTCAATGTCAATTCTGGATTCAAGTTTCTCAAGCCTCAAGTTCCAACCCGCAAACGTATTTATGAGATTGATCCAAAAACGGGTTGGAGAAAGTTGGTTCTCAAGGTCAAGCCGCCAAAGACATTGAAGCGGGGTGCCGATAAAGACTATGAATCAACACATGCACTTGTCTTTCAACCGCTGGTATTACGATTATAGAACCGACGAGGCCGTCATTGTCTTTGGAAAAGGTCTGAAGACTGAGCTGATTAAGATTATCGACCCGATGTGGTTAGTTAATTTAACCGAGACCGATAATGACATGCTGCACAAGAACAAGATTCAGATTGAACGCAATGAAGACTATGATCTGGCTATGCAATTCCAGCACTTTGTGCGTGTATGTTATGAGAACGGGATTCATAGCTGCAGAGATAGGCAGTCCAAGCATTTCAAGTGAAGGTCAAAGACAAAGAGCTCAAGACGAGGGGGTGTCTGTTAGTACACGGTTTTGCACCTCTAGTCTTTGTATTTAACGTTAATGTATTTGTCGTTTATATTTATGTAATAAATTATTAAAGTATTATGTTAGTTCGCTAAGGTGATAGTCTAGTTCGCTAAGGATGTTTAGCGAACTAGATCTAAGTTAATTTTCCTCCTGATTTGTTAAGGATGTTTGACGATTCAGGGGTGATTCATTAAGAGTATTTCATTTAATGTATGTAGCGAAGTGGACTCTAGTTCGTTAAGGGATGTTAACGAACTAGGTCCATCTTCTATTTATATGTGAACACTGTTCACAATTAATGTAAGTTTTGAGTTTTAATTAAACGAATCTTTGCCGAATTCTCTCAAGCTTCATCCTAATTATTCGATCTAATATTATACACATACACATACTACTGATAATACATATACACATAACATACAATCAAACGTAATGATGAACTAGATCCGTATTTTTAGGTTAATCGTATCATACAGATCTGAGATCTGATTACTGAATTAAGGTATTAGCAAAGGAGCTCAAACAACGTCTCACTTTATGTTTGTACAACTTGTTGAACACGAATTAGAGCTTCAATCAATAGAATTCATTATATTAATTGGACCTAGGATCTAGTTATTTGATATACGTTGTTGATAAATAGGTTAACTAAGTATTGAGTACACAATTGAGCAGAGTAACGGTAAGGGAGAAATAACTTTAACAATACTTAAATTATGAAAGGCATAACAACCTTTATATAGAAAACGAGTTACCATTCGTTACACATCCTATAACGAATGGCATTCATTCGTCTTCATTACATAAGATTCAAAAATGGTATAGTAAATGACTCATTCGCTACTATACCTCATTCGTCAGCATTCCGTGACGAATGGATATATCAAATAACGACTAAGGTCCATTCGTTAAGCATCCTTAACGAGATGGACATATAACTATAACGATTAAGGTTCATTCGTTAAACATCCTTAATGATATGAACCATAAATAACAATGAATGGGCGCATTGCTTAAACATCCTTAACGAAATAACGTATGAGTCTTAATTACATAAATGCCCTTTTACATTAAAATAATAATAAATTACATAAACGATTACAAGACTAGAGACGACAAAACCGTGCACTAACATTCTACTAACTCAAATTAATTCTTCCATGGGAAATAATATTTTAATATTATTCATAGAATTTCGGGTTGTTACATGTGTATTTTCGTGTAGATTATATATTTTTTGATGCTGAAACACATGTGTAGGTTTGTGTTTTTGTTTAGGGTGTATATGCTTTATTAATTTTGAATGTTCACATGTGTAGTATATATGTATTTTCAATGTAACTTTTATATATATATATATATATTATATATATATATATATATATATATTTTGTAATAACCAAAATTTTAAAAATTTTTCAAAAACATAAATAAATAAAAAGAAAATTTTTAGTTTCCACATACTAATAGATTTACAATAAACAACGATAATAAATGACTATATTGATATATTAAACAAAATAAAACTAATAGATTAAAAGTCATCAGTTTAAGTATATAATGAATATATATATAAATTATACATTATGGTATAAAGAAAAAACAATTTAAAAAAAAGCAAGAAAATATCTAAGTTTTGGATAAAGGCAAGAAATAGGTCTATCCATGGAAAGGTTAAAGTTTAGGATAAAGGTGAAAATCTAGGTTCATCACATGGAGGTTTCAACTCAACGTTTAAGTTGTGAAAACGTGGCTATCCGTCATAATTATCATTCGTCCATATCTTTATATTCTTAACAAAGAAAACTTGTTATAAATAGATGTCTCGAAACAGTTAACGATCACACCCTCAGACATTAAATTCCGGTGAAGTCCACGTTTCCGGCGAATCCAAAACAAACTCACTCACATAACAAACAAATACCTTAGTACTTATCTCCACGGGTACGTGACAAACTCCTGAAGTTTAAATATTCAAAAACCATTGTGTCAAACTCAAACCACTTTCTGGCCAAACTGTACTTTTCAGACAAACCGATGTGAACCCGAACAACAAAATAATAACCTTGATTCATCATCTCCGCTCCATAAGCAGACCCCACCATCTCTGAACCAATACGATCAACGTCACAACGCAATCGACCGTAACCGACAATCCTCATTACAACTACCTATTGTTCATCTCTATTAAGGTAACCTCACACACTTAAAATTTGACTGACTTATGTGTTGTGTTTATTAATATAAGAACCTACTACATGGAACAAAATATTATTAGAACCTATGTTTTTATTTTCTTCCTTCATGCGAAGAAGATGAACAATGACCCACTTACTATCTTTTGAATACGGTAATTATCTTTTTATTAATTATACCTAATATCTATTATCCACGTGAATTTCAAGTTTACTTGTTAAACTGTAATGTTAATTTAATTATTATTATATACTATAGACAAGAGTTATGTTTTTGTAAATTCTAGAACTTTTCTGGTTTGTTCAAAACATATATATATTATAATAAGTATTTTTCATAAAAGTGTTATGCACCGTTAAATATTTTGTTCACATATAAATTAATAAAACATTTATAAAATGTCAAAGTATATGTATAGAAAAATATTGATTATGAACAACAATTTATAAATAAAACAAATAACAGTGCATAGGCCACCAAAACATTCCTATAGAAATTAATATTGATATAAATCAATACTTTAAATATATTGGTAGACAATCTTTAAATAAAACACGAATATATATTACTATGCATTATATCTTCCAGACTATATATTTAAATTTGAAACAAACGAACAATAATTTTAAACTACTTGTGTGTAGATAATTTAGAACGCTCGTAAACAAGTTAGGATCATTTTTGGAAAATTAAAGGTACGGATCCTTACCGTCCACTCTTCATTGCTTTCATATTCAATTGATATAAACTCATTGAGTTAATATATAACTCCTCACGTCTTTGGATTATCAATTCACTTGATGTCTGTTGGCTTCCATTTTTGATTAAACATTGGATTTAACTTTTATGTCATGCGATATTATTATGTTTTATTATAATCCTTATTGCATGTTCTGATATAAGTTACGGAAAAATATTTGCTATGAGTTATGTGAACAAGATCATTTGTATTCCGAACCCTGAGTGTCGCTTCTCGTGGAGTGTCCCGCACGAGCATGTTGTTGCTGGTATCGACAACATGTGCACCACCCGTGACGGTGAGATCAGTTTACGGCGTCTCTTAAGTACAAGTGTGGTACATATGGCTATTAGAAGGCGTATGGATCGATCCTAGGATTAATATTAAGGAGATGGATAGCGGGTATGCCAACTCGCCATCTCGTGT
>NW_027503479.1:0-35447 GCF_021521415.1 Bidens hawaiensis
AAAGGACAAGCAAAGAGGAGAGGGAAACAAGGCGCAAGGGCGGGACGGCGACAAGAGGGAAAAGAAGGCGGAAAGAGAGAGGGAAAGAGGCGGGAAGGAAAATATATATTATTATTAAAAGTAAAATATAAGTATAAATAAATATTAAATCATAAAAGAAAGAGATCGGGTCAGAGAAACGGGTACCTGGGTCGGGTCGGATCGGGCAGATGTCACACCCGGTTTATTATTTGAAGTCCAAAGGGCAGGCCCGGCCCGGTTTGGATTTCTTGTTTAATAAGATACAAACCCTAAGTGTTTCTCTATATATATGATTGTTATGTAATTGTAATCGTTGTCACTCAATAAATATATACCTAGTTTCCACCCGTGGACGTAGGTCAGTTTAGACCGAACCACGTTAAATCCTCGTGTTCGTTTATTGCTTTCGTGTCATGTTCAGTTTTGTGTGTGCGTTTAATCCTAACAGTAACCGGATCCTGTACGGTTCCGTTAAATGGCGATTACTCGTTTTTATATTCCGCTGCGTATTCATATGTTAATGCGATTAATAATTATGAAACTAATTTAATTAAACCGGGTTTAAATGTTAAACCGTTGACTGATCACCACTGGAACCCAACACGACCAACCTCTGTCTTCGTTGTCGTTGTCGCTGTTGCCGGGCTCGGTTTCTGGACCTTTGGTGGCCTTGCTATGGTGTTGACGACTGATGCCGGGTTTCATATGGGGTTTTCAGTTAGTGTATTGTAAGTCAAATTTAGTTGAGTAAGTTGTATCGATTTAGTTTATTTGGTCGATTGTTGCAGAAAGTTAACATTGAGAATCGGTCATTTCGTGAATTGATTATTTGATACAATTAAGCTTGCATTTGTTTTTATGATGGTGTTTATTGATTAGTTACTATTTTAACATGCCACTGCAAGTTTGATGAGGAGGCAACATAAGCAACCTCGACAAGCCATCTCTCACTTTCAAGATTATTTTCTAACATTTCCTTTTTCTATTAGTTACCATGATGACATCTTCTATAACCAAATTGCAATAACTAACAACATATTGTTACTCCGCTTCTTTTTTTTGGGTAATTTTGATACAAAATACCTTTAAAATGGTTGATGTGGTTGAATGATCCTTATAACAACCTCAACCAAAAAAAAGACTAAACCCAAAAATATTAATTCCATTAATGAAGAAAAAAAATTTGAAGTCAACATGTGTTGTGACATCAAGTTTTTTAATATGGCATGAAGAATGAAGCGACTTTTTGGAAAAAGTTTTTTTGAGAGACCTACTTCATGGTCAGTGAAAGAGGTCAACAAACATCCGTGGCACCACCGGCATCACCACCACTACCAAAAACAAACCAAATGACAGATGAATGATGCACCTGCTAAGTCATCTAAAAAAAGAGCAAAACGCCTTCGTGAAGCTTTCTTGGTTGAATATGTTATACATCTCAGTTAACATCATAATCAAGGTTAGCTCAACTGAATTAGTAACCTTTTAGTTTATATTAATTGATTATAATTAAAATTTGAAAAAATAAACATGATTTATGGTTTATTGTAGGCAACATGATAGCAGCAAGCAAGCGAGCTTCCTTGGCTTCTTTTGATCCCTTCTGGTTTGGTTTGAAATTTGATGGTCGTTTTTGCGTTTAAAAACTGATCATATGCAGTGTTGGAGGCAATATATTTTTTGAGTTGATGGTCATTGAGCCTTTTATTCTCTTTCTAAAAGACTAATGTGCAAGTCATTTGTGTACTTTGTATGATATATATGTAGCAGGCAACATTGTATAAATACAAAGGTGCCCCTATTGTTTTTTTACTGGCTTCTGAGTAATTATGTTTACCTACAAATGCAAATACAAGTCAAACTCCTTGATCATATCAAGGAATGTAACTCAACTACTTAAGCAGTATCTTTGAGGATGTCTAGAATCAGAGGAGATACAATTGAGTTTTGATCTTGGAAGATGTAGAGTCAGAAGAGATACAATTAAGTTGTGATCACCAAGATCTACAACTAAGTTTTGATTGACCTCCGGTTACGGTTTTACTCCCAACCCCCGCAACGAGGGGGGACAAAAATAACTAGTGTTTATACAAAATTGGGTTGACAATACTTGAAAAATAGGGTAACGAGACTGGTGTTTTTTTATGATATGGTCCAAGTCGGTATATTTGGGCTAAGCAACAGACCCGAAAAAAGGATCCAGAAGCCCGCTAAGCTAAAGGACTAGGAGTCTAGTACTAGGTAGGGTAGGGGTGTGAAAAAATTCAAAAAACCAATCCGAAACAAAAAAAAATGAAAAAAACTGAACCGAAACAAAAATCGACGGTTTGGTTTTATGTTTTTGTAAAAACCGAACTAACGGTTCGGTTTTGGTTTTGCATGTAACAAAAACCAAAACCGAATTCCTAATTTTTATTTACTTTTTATTTTTTTAAATAATTTATAAGAACTTGATAAACACGTAATATGAGTATGTTTAGTCAAACGTATAATAGTCTATTAGTTAACAATTAACAAAATTATGTATACATAAATTCATTATTTTCCCCAAATTTGTTTTCGGCCCAAAATTTTGAAGCTCAAATCGCAAAACTCGAAACCAAACCATAACCAAAACAAAAAAAAAAACAGATACCCAACGTTTCGAAGAATCCAAAAACCAAAGTTTTAGTTTTCGGTTTGGTTTTAACCCAAAACTGCACCGAACCGCACCATGCACACCCCTAGGACTACGTAATAGTAGGGTTGTAATCGAGCTATTAGTCGAGCCAGGTTGTGCTTGAACTCAAGCTCAAACTTTATCGAGCTGGCTCGAGCTCGGCTCATTTTCTTTATCAAGCTGAAAAACCGAGCTCAAGCTCGTCAAGCCGGGGCTCATTTAATTTTTTAAATTTTTTGTTCTTATATTACAAATTTTGATATATAAAAGACAAAATTGCAATTTTAACATACATATTATATAAAATTTATAAACTAAAGAATTTATAACTTTATAAATTTTGCTTATGTTATTTCTTTTAGGAAAATTGGATTTTAATAATCCCAACTTAATGCAGTTGGCCGATAATGATCTCAACTTTGAATTTAGCTGTCATTTGTCCCAACTTTCACACTATTTGTTTTCAATGGACCTCCGTTAAAAAAAATTTAACGGTGTTATGTTTTTCCAAAATTTCAAATTGATTCTTTAGGGCTTTTGATCGGAATGAGAATGTGAATCGATTGATGTAAAACTTAATTTGATATAGCGCTTCAAACAACTTGATTTATGTTAATTAAAAGTTTAAACACCATAATTGAAGAATCATTTAGTCGTTTGGACCACCGTTTGGACGTAAGTTTTACATCAATCGACTCGTATCCTCATTCCGATCAAAAGCCCTAAAATATCAGTTTGAAATTTGGAAAAAACTTAACGCCGTTAAGTTTTTTTTAACGAAGGTCCAATGAAAACAAATAGGGTGAAAGTTGGGACCAGTGACAGCTATTTTCAAAGTTGAGATTATTATCGGCCAACTGCATTAAGTTGGGATTATTAAAATCCAATCCGCCTTTCTTTTATAAGATTTTAAGGATCAGGTGGCATAATATATGTATAATCTGTATTTATTTATTTCTTGATATGCTATTATTATATATATGGATATTAAAATCTGTGGTTCAATCTAAACGAGGCAACAGGCCGAGCTAACAAGTCGAGCCACAAGCGGAGCTAACCCTGGCTTGAGATCGGCTCGTTTAAAAATCAAGTTGAGTCAAGCTTTTTTCAAGCTAAATTCGAGCGAGCCACAGACTTTTTGAACATCTCTAGGTAATAGGTATATCCAGTGTTTTAAAAACCGGGATTTTACTCATACCGGATTTTATTTAAAAATGGTACAACCGGTTGAACCAAAATACCAAGAGATTCAATCGGGTTGAATATTCTACTTTGTAATTTCATATACATACAACTTCAACTTAAAAAATAAACATAATTACAAATTTTGTCCTTTAAACAAAGCCAATTTACAGTTCATGTCCTTTATTTAGTTTTTTTTGCAGGTGGTGTCCTTTAAACATTTTTTTCCTACACATTATGTTTTTTACGCTAACTGGGTTAGAAAAGTTCAGTTAAATATCGTCACGTTAGTCGCATGTGAGGGTATTTTGGTCTTTTCAACGAAGTGGTTCAAATATATTTAATTGAAAATATTTGTAAACTAAACTCCCTCTCTCTCCAACCCATCTATTCATCTTCATCTCCGTTCCACCTACAAACTCTTTCTTCTTCCACCACTCTCCCGGCCACCATCGCCTTGCCACCACCTGCAAGGCTGCAACACCCAACATCACCACCGCTTATCCCCACCAACATGTGTCACCATCACCACCACAAGCCATCGAATCCCCCCACTAAAAAAAACCCATCTCTGTCTACCATTAAATCCGACCACCCTGTGACCACCAACATCACTACTAGCTAACCAGGCCACCACCCAACAACATCAGCTACAATTTGTAACGAGTAGGAGCCTTCTAGGGTTTCGATTCAAAATTAGGATGGAACACATATTAAAGCCTTCAATATTTGATTCAAGTTCTAGGATTTTGTTCAATTCAATTAAACGGTAGGGTTACGATAAGGTGTTGGTTGATGGTTGTGATGGGGGTTTTGATGCGGCGACTAGGGTTACGGATTTGGGTGGGCGGTGGTTAGGGCCGGTTACGGTAGGGTTACAACTAGGGTTTTGATGGGGGTTTTAAATGGTAGAGTTACAACCGGATTTACAGAAGAGTGTATTGATTTTATGGTAAAAGAAAACAAACGACATGGTGCAATGGTGATGGTGTGGTGGCGATGGTCCGTTTGGCGAGCAGGGTGGTGGTGGTGGTCCTTTCGTGAGCAGGATGGTGGTGGAGGTCGGTGGGTTGAATGAAGATGAAAGGTGAGTGGATGATGGGGCCGGAGAGGATGGTGGAACCGGATAGAGTTGGTGGTGGTGGGTGACGGTGGTGTTGGTGTTGGTTTGTGTATCTGTGATGGTCCTTTCGTGAGCAGGATGGTGGTGGTGGTCGGTGGGTTGAATGAAGATGAAAGGTGGGTGGGATGGTGGGGCTGGAGATGATGGTGGAACCGGATAGGGTTGGCGGTGGTGTGTGACGGTGGTGGTGGTGGTGGTGGTGGTGGTTTGTGTATTTGTGATGGTGGTATATAGCGAGAGAGTATGAAGAGAGAGAGATAGAGAGGTGAGAGAGAGTTTATTAGTGAAGAAAAAAATATTTGAAATTACATTTATGCCCTCACATGCGACTAACGTGATAATATTTAACTAAACTTTTATAACCAAGTTAGCGTAAAGGACATAAAGTGTAGAAAAAAATGTTTAAAGGACACCGCCTGCAAAGAAACTAAATAAAGGACACGAACTGTAAATTGGCTTTGTTTAAATGACAAAATTTGTAATTCTGTCTAAAAGATAACCCAAGAAGTAAATTAATAAACAATTAAAAATCACACATGAACAATGATCGAGTCAAATAGAAAGTTTTTAGTTTGTATGCAAACTTAATCAATTATAAAATATATAAAGAAACCAACTAAGATTTGCAAGATACAAAATTGTTTGATTAATCGTCGTTTATCGTGCTTACTCAATTCAATTTTATCCCATAGGTTAAAAGTCATTTTCAAAAAACATGGGCCGCAAAAAATATAAAAAAACACTTAGGTTTAAAACCAATATTTTAAAAAAATCGGCGATACAATATTTTAGCAAACTATCTAAAAATGTCTGGCTTTAAATACTGTATGCCTTAACAAAATCCGGTTCAAACTGTAAGTCTACATTTTTGTATTTTCCGTGTTTATTTACCGAGCGTAGAAAAGAGTTTTCCACAAGCCGGGGGTCTCACCGGAAGCAGCCTCTCTATCCCTATGGGGTAGATGTAAGGCTGTCTACATCTTACCCTTCTCAAACCCTACCATAGCTTTGCTATTGGCGGGATATACTGAGTACGATGACGATGAGAAAAGAGTTTTCCACTTTCACCTTTTGTATTTATATTTAAAAAAGAAAAAAAAAAACAATCCACCAAGCAACCACGTCTTTTTTGGCGGCAAACACTAATAATGTTTTGGCGCCAAATCCCCCAAATCTAACAGTGACTAATTCCACCACCGCCTCTTGATTTCCGATCCTAGAAGCAATAGATAGAGGTATTGTATTTGTATTCCCGGGTTTGGAAAAAGTGGGAGGTTCAAGTATGACTAAAGAAGAAGCAGAAAACGGAAGAAGAGATGATATGTTGATAGATAACCAAAACGATGATTATTATCCTGAGGGATTCAATTCTAATTACCTCAAACTCTATTACGGTACTTCTTCTTCTTCTTCTTCTTCTACTATAACCAAAATGAAACTGTTGTTGCATTTATGGGTAGTTATTTATAAGGCTGGAAACTAAGATGAATGAATATGCGGCCAAATTAAAAAAAGGGTTGTTTTGGTTCGGGTCGAATATGTTTAACCAAATCTAACTTCTTCTGATGCTAGTTTGCAAAAAGGATTACTAAAACAGACTCAAAATGAACGTTATTCGACAAAAACAATCGCAAAAAATCAATTCAGATGTCCAAAAGTCCATCAAAATACATGTTTCTCAAAAACAATCTTCACAGCATCTCCTTAACATATGCTTTACCTGATTCTTCAATAGGATCATACAGTTAGTTTCTAATTTTCATTGTTATTTAACCAGCTAAATGTACAAAGAACTAGAGTAATTATTATTTACTCTACTCTATAGTTTTGAATAGACTAATTACAGTATAAAAATATGAAGTTGAATAATAATTATTATATTAGTTCATAAACTTTTAGAGTAATAATACTTACTCTAGTGTTAGCATATTTACTTTAGTTATTTGTACGCTTTTCACGTTAAAAGCTGTTTGTATTTGATCCTTACAATGTATTTTGTTTTTTACAGGAAGGATTTTTCCTCATGCAGATATGTCCAAATGGATGGCATATGCAAACGGTAATCGTATTATGTTTATATATTTGGATCATAGGTTCATGATGATAACCAGTTGTATTGTTTGTTTATGCAGATAGGGGTCATCCCTCATGTGACAAATCATATTTTGGGCGACGAGAGTTTTCTTTCACATTAGACAATGATATATACGTGCGGTTCCAGTCTTTCGAGAAAGCCAGTGAGCTTGAAAAGGCCATCAAAGGCCAATGTCCATTCAAAATAGACATCGGTCCTGTTTATACTGTTGATGTAAGATTCTTTTGCTTAATTAAGTGAATTTATATTACTTACGTATTAATACATGTTTTTTGATCCTTTAACAGCCTGCAAAGAGGCACGCATATGCACAATCCGGGGACAATATTTTCACTCCTGTGGAAAGAGAGCTAGTGTTTGATATAGTAAGATTGTTTTACTTGAATGGATTCTAAATGCAAATATTTTATTAGTTAACTTGAATAATGTTTGTTTTCCAGGATATTTCAGATTATGATGATGCCAGATATTGCTGCTCGGGTGCAGATGTTTGCATAAACTGCTGGCCTTTGATGAACGTTGCCATTAAAGTGATTGATACCGCTCTTAGAGGTATAAAGTACAAGCTTTTCTGTAATATGTATTATATGAGTATACACTAATTATATGTCTGATTGGTTCAGATGATTTTGGATTCAATCATATTCTTTGGGTTTACAGCGGCCGTCGTGGTGTCCACTGTTGGATTTGTGACACAAGAGCAAGAAGGTAATGCATTAAAACTTGTAAAACTATTAATTCACATTTACTCATTATGTGTTTTGAAATTTTGTATTTCAGGTTAAATAATGAACAAAGGTCTGCTATCGCCGATTATTTTCGCGTGTACAAGGTTTAATATTAGTTCATACATACCATGTAACCATGCATTTATGCAAAATTTTATATATGAGTTTTGTATTATCATTTCTTGCTTTACAGGGTAACAGTAACAGTAAATCAAAGGTGTCTCTTGTGGGTCCCGCACTTCATCCTTTCCTCGTGTAAGTATCTAAAAATTTGTATCTAAAAATTTGTATAATAATCATTCATTTTTAACTATGAGTGTACATGAAACCAAAATAACTGACCCGTAATCGAAATAACTGATCCGTAAACGAAATAACTAACATAACTGAACAGAGATAATCAGACAACCGAAAACCGAGAGTTTGGTTTTATGTTCACAAATACCGGATTTTCGGTTCAGTTACCATTTCACATGTACTAATAAAGTGAAAATACCAAACCAACTTTTATAACTGATACGAAAAATCGACTTTTGTCATTGATTTTATAGATTATATTTTAATATTTGAATACTAAGTAATTTATGTCACAAACCAGTAATATCACTTTTATTAAAATCAAACTTGTTACAACCAAATAATCTCTGAAACAATTCGAATCAGAGAAACTAACCACAAAATAATATCCATCAATTTTACAACTGAATATCTTAAAGACTAGCAGATGATCTGCAGCTAATCTCTTTGATAAAGAACAGAAAAAAATCAAAGACAACCCCCAATTTTTGGAATGGAGAACTGGAGAGAATGAAACCAGAGATTGTTATATAGAAAGTCTGGAAAATCGACTCTATAAGCACCCTCTTAACAGTTATAATTTGAACCAGCTAAACGGGCCTAGACATTAACAGCAACAGCCCATACTTTTAATCAGCTACGAGCCCACATCCACATTTAGAACAGGCCCAAAACTCAACATAAAACATAAAAACAAAGTATTAGAAACTTATAACTAATATCAATATAAACTACACTTAAACAGATAGAATTGCAATATGATGTTACATTTTTAACAATTTATATAAGAAAAAACTTAATAAATGGTGTAGCCATAAAAATTTAGGCCAAATAACAATTGTAAATCTCAAATGGCAAAACCAAAAAATCCGTGACCAAATCGAACCCATTCTGAAAACTGAAAACTGTGTAAAACCAAAACCGAAAAGAGTTTTCAATAACCTAAGAAACCGAAATTTCAGAATTTGGTTTTGTTTGAGCGCAAAACAAGCCTTTGCAGGAGTGTTAACTTGCATTGTTTATATTCGCATCTTGTGTAATTCCTGCAGGAGATCATATAAGGTTCTGAGTGACTACTTTCAGAATAAATTACTTTGCAGCCAACAGTTACTATCAGATGAAAGATATGAGAATATACTGGACATGATTCCAGATGAAAGTATGCAATGTGGATTACATATGTTGTTACGTTTTGTCTTATTTGCGCTCCAAGAAATGCTTATATAATTTGAAATTATTTTGCAGCTGTAACAGCAGAGCTTAGAGGTAAGTGGCAAGGCACTAGGCGGTCTAACGCAAACGATATTAATATCGTGCGATGGGAGCAACTTAAACACCAGTGTAGCAAAAGAAAGGTATGCATGTTATATTGAATCATATAAATTAAATAATTGATCAAATTGTCGTTAACGACCTTTGTATCTTTGTTTTTGTTTCACATGTTAGACACCGGGGCTTCGTAGATGTGTTGAGGAGATTGTATTTTCTTACACTTATCCTAGGATTGATATGGAGGTCAGTAATCTGTTTTATTTTCATTTTAATCCTTAACTTTATATTTTGTAACAGTTATAATGTATTTAACCTTTGAGGTCACATCTCAGGTTTCAAAACACATGAACCATTTGTTGAAGGCGCCTTTTTGTGTACACCCCAAAACAGGTTAGTGATTATTAATATCCATATTTATGATGCAAAAAGTTAATCTCACAATTTTGATTTTTGTTTTAAACAAAATTATGCTTAAATGCCTATCTTTTTTCTCAGGACGCGTTTGTGTCCCTATTGATCCAAACATTTGTGATGAGTTTGATCCTACCAATGCGCCAACACTTTCTAAGGTAAGTATAATTTGTTAGCAAACTATTATGTGTATACGCCATTTCTGTTTATTATTTGTTTTTGCACTTAAGAATAATATTCTCTCTTTGTTGAATCGCAGCTTTTGAGGGAAATCAACACCGGAGGCTTTCAAGCAGAAGACGAGAAAGGTATGTTACTCAGAATATCATAACATTTATTCAATATATCATTTTCTCCCAAATTTAAAGCTTCCTATACATGTGAATAATTGGATTCAATGTATTTTAAGGATATATGTTTTGTCATTCATGCGTGATACATATTCATTATTATAGCATTGACTCATCGCATGACCAGTGATCCTAAACCGATCATTTTCTTATTACTATTGCGGTGTGTTAATTAATTTAAAAAAAACATTTTTTTATCATGTGTGGATTGATGCCAGTATGGGAAAGAACTTCAATGGGGAAGTCAATCAGATACTTTAAAGAAGCGTTCTTGCAGCCGTTGCTGAAATCTTGCAAGGTAATCAAGAATGTTATTAATAGTGTGTTACATTTCAAAAAACGATTTATTAATTTGTATATTGAAAAATAACAATTAACTGTTTTTGCAGGATGAGATGGAAGCAGCTTATAATGTCAAAATTCAGGAATCAAAAAACTCATTGGATTACTAAATGCTTATATTTTATCAGTACAAAATGTTCACATTTGTTTTGAGTGAACATATTTGGGTTAAAAAAATATATATTTTGTGGGCTTTTTTCTCTAGACTGGTTGCAATGTGAAACTGACAATGCTTTGACTTATAATATTTATTGAGTATTTTTAAGTGTGAAAGCTTTAATGGTTGGAGAAGTCAAAACATAATTTAAGTAGGAAGTGTGGTTTAAGATTCTCAGGTAGTATGGGCTGTATGGGCAGAGCATTGGTTCTTTTTTCTTGAAAGTATTCAAATGGTTTTTTTGTTTATAATATATTTGTTTTCTAGTTTCTAAAGCTCTTTAGATGTTTAAATATGTTATATGTGGTGTGGTCCAATATTTTGAACATATCTACTAAAATTATTGAGTTGCAAGTTCATATGTATTCAAGGACATTGAAACATATATATAAGATGGGATGATAAGTTATGTCAATTGTGAACATGACCTGTATATTTATTTAAGTCAAAGATGCTGTGTAGTCTATAAACAACTTGTGTAATTCATTTATATATAGGTTAATGGTTGAAACATGTCAGCGATCTCGCACACCTAATCGTAACTATATTCGAAGCTATGAAACTACCATAATGAATTAATAAAGAATCACCAATTATCTTTCTTTGCATGAGTTTATTAGAATTTTCAATCCAATTCTTTTATCAAAAAAAGATTTATATAAAAAAAAAGTTCTCTTACAATTTGTAACTTAAGAATCACACGAATACAATAATGTGTTGTATTGTTAGGTCACTTTCAGTTTAAACAAAGATATTTAAAGCAAGTAGCATGCCAAAAGAAGGAAACTTGTAGTGTGTGTATACCCACCCCAGATTTATCATGGTTGAAAGTAAGTAAGCAAGCAATGCTAAGCTAATCAGCATGTCAATGGTGAATTACAAAGGACCACAGTCCCACACTTGGCCATACATAGCAGGTGGATCATAACACATATGGCAAATTGAGCAAAGGACCATACAAGTTAAACATGAAGGCTTTAAGCAATTTCGGTACATGAATGATGAAATCTCAGCATCACACAATACAATTAACACCCGAAAATGACCCTCTACGTGCATACTATATTCATCAAAATCTATTGACTCATTATAATTATTTGATGATTATCACAATCCATTTTTATATCAATAACTTCTAAATCCACTAAAATAGACATCATTACGATCAAACTGACTTAAACATTGTGCATTTTATAATGTTTTCTTAATTAAATAATACTCGTAAAACTTAATCTAACACCACTATTGTGTGTTTAAAATTTTAATGCTGATACTAATATGTTAAAGAGAAATATGAAAACAGATGGTGTGTGGTGTAGATTTGTCTTCAGGTTTGTTTTCGTCTCAGCCTCTCTAAACCTACTCATAATGGTTAGCACGTACAAATCCAAATTGAGCAAGGACCATACAAGTTGAGTATGAAGGCTTTAAGCAATTTCAATACATGTATCTAAGAATCACACAATACAATTAACACCCCCGAAAATTACCTCTAGGTGTATACTAAATTCTCCAAAATCTATTGACTCGCCATAATGATTGGATGATTATCACAACACATTTTTAAGTCAATAACTTTTAAATCTATTAAAAAAGCACATTACAAATAAACCAACTCAAATTCCGTGCAATTTATGTATTTTTATACTAAATAATAAATGTAAAACTAAATGTGACACCGTCAGTTAATTTTAAAACTTTATATGTGAATAATAAGTATATATTACAAAAATCAACATGAACGGTGTCTATATAGCTAATGTGTGTTCCCTATTAAAGTTTTTCTCCACCCTCTTCGTTTTCTTCTCCACAACCGCAATTTTCTACCCTTTTTTGCTTTTTCTTCAACCGTATGCTGCTCCCTTCGTCTCAGACATTTATACCAATCTCTTCAACATTACATCGGGGGTATACTCACTACTCACTAAGGTTTCCACAGCAAATGGATTTTTCTTCCAATTTTCGTTTTAATAATATATTTAAAAAACAAATTATGTAAAACAAAAGATGTGCTAATTTCTTGGGATCAGAGTTTCTAGAGGCGTATTACTAAGGTTATGATCTTTAAGAAGTGTATACTTGTGTCATAGAGTTGACTTGGGACCCTATTTTGTATATGTTCTACTATGGACACCCCCTATACGTCTCGTATAGAGCTTTATGGGGTCTGTACGAGCGGGGTATAGCTCTATACAGGGCGTATAGAAGGGTGCTTAGTGTCCCTAGAAAATCCATGCCTTTGTTTTGTCTTAGCTTTGCCTGAGATTAGTAAGACAAAAACTTTTTAGGAGTTCAAAGTAGTGGTGTTGTTTCTTTGTTTGATTATCAAATATAGTTCTCATCACTTTATTTATTCGACAGTATTTTATCATTACTATTTGCATTCAACTTATGTTGTTAGATTTGGTTTTCGAAGTCATCGGCCTCAAAAGAAGCAGTCTCACTTTTATGAAATATAGGTAAGGTTGCCCTTGTCTCCCCTCATCAACCCCAGCTCGATAACTTATACTATGAATGAAATGTCACCAAACACATTTAATTGTTATAACTTTGAGACCGTGTGTAGTGGATGGAGTCCCTATAAGGGTGTTTTGCACCATGTGACGTCACGTCACCGTAGTGATTTTTTTTATGCTAAAAGAGCTGTAGTAGATGGAATCCCTTCAAATAATTACCTTATTATTTTTTTATTAATTATAAAACAATTAAAGGCCACCTACTAATCACGTACCCACTTTCTTCCCCCGTCAATTGCTTAGTGGGAACCCCCCCCCCCCCCAAGTGCCCTAGGGGCAATGTTCCCCGGCGCTTGGGGCTTTCTGGATGTGGGAAGCGCCCCACTACACCATGTCTAATACTAGGTTATAAATTTAAACATAGTTTCTTAAAAAAAGAGTTGATTACTTAGAATCTTGGATGATCCTTGTGCATATTTGCAGGTTTATTCTTCAACTTTAAAAAATAACATGTATGATACACATAGTTTGATATAGTGCACTCGGATGCTCCCTAGTGTGGATGGTTGTTAAATTTTCGGTTAAACTATTTAAAATGACCAAACTACCCTATTGTAAAAATAAATTAAAAAGTATGAATTAAAATATCTTAAAATATAAAGAGTAAAATGTCATCAAAACCTAAAAGTTAGTAAAAAAGAAAAAGGAAACTAGTTAAAAAATAGCTAAATAAAAAAATTATATTTTAATAAAAGTACGAGTAAAATAGACATTTTATAATAAGTTAGCATTAACAAAGTATATTGACATTGTTAAATATGAAATATTCATCTTGTTAAAATATTAAGAAGGTTAGTGAAATGAACAAAAATGACAAGATTCGAAATCCTCAAGGGTCCATGCGTAAATAAAAAGGGTTTTTGGACTTAACTTGCGTAATTGATTAAACGTCATAGACGAAGATGAATCTTTACTCTAATATTTTTAATATTTCTTTCAATCCTTATTTTTTTTATCTATTTTTTAATCAAACGCTAGTTTAATCATTTTAAAATGTTTAACTGGAAAAGTTAATGGCCATCCATGTTATGTAGTATCCGAATACACTACATTAAACTTTTTGAACCACCCATGTCATTGTTTAAAGTTCGTAACTAAACATGCAATAGTAAACGATTTGGAGCATCGATCTGAGTAAAAAGAAAACACACTATATCATGCGTATGAATAATACATTGTATGATGGCCTAATTGGGTGTTACATATAAAACTTTCTTTTACAAATTGATAAAATTTAATCACTCCTAGTTAGCTAGTACTTCCCATATTAAATCCAAATCATAAGAAGGCATCGCCTCCAGTGACCACCCAGTCATCTCCGCCTCCTCCACCGCAGCCAACTCTTCGGGAAAACAACAACCCGAAGAATCATTCTCCCCATTCCAAAACCCGTCATCCGAACCACCAGAGGACCCAATAATAATATCCCCATCACCTGACAACGGGGTCGAAACTCCCACCACCTTATTTCTCTCTCTCTCTAACCTCTTCTTAGCTTTCTCTCTCTTAACCTTGTGACAAATCATATTAATCTTGTCCTCCACATTAGCCTTCAAAACACTTAACTTCTTCCGCTCTTCTCCTATCAACCCAACATCAGGAAAATTCAAACGCGCGAATTCGCCACGTAACTTAACTGCCGCTACGTCATAAGCGTACGCCGCCATCTCGGGCGAGTCATACGTCCCTAGCCACACTCTCATCCTGTTCCGTGGCAGCCGAATCTCGGCCACCCATTTCCCCCATTGCCTCTGCCTCACTCCTCTATATAACTTCTTCTTATTTAACTTGGTTGAGACTTTGACTATCAAATCTCTCTGTTTGAGGTAAACGGAAGAGCTTGATGCTGCGGCCGAAGTCGATGGTATCGTGTTGAGATTAAAGATTGAGTCCAGGGTGGTTTCGTTTGTAGCTGATAAGATTAAGTTTGATAAGGATGATCGGGTTGAATCGGTGATTGAATAATAAGATGAAGGATTGATGGGTTGTTTTTGTTGCATGATTGTGGAGTTTGGAGAATGATGAGAATCAAAGGTTTAAAATGTAGTTGATGTTTTATATTTGGTTTAGTTTGGTTCTTCCAGAGTTCTAGGGGGGTATTTATAGGCCAATTCTTCCAATTTTATATTTATTAATACTGAGGTCTTCCGTATTAAAAGTTTTTTTTTTGGGGGGGGGGGGGGGGTGTTGTCTCTAAACCGGGCCAGGTTAGGGTATTTGGGCCGTTTACTAAACCCGACCGGGCTTTGCGGGTGGCGATCGCCACGGACACGGTGACCCGACGGGTCGACCGGTAAAACTCATTTTTTCATTAAATTCAAAATAAAATGTGTATTATAGGATTTGAACTTAGGACATTTCTTAGATATAAGCTTTAATAATTACCCATAAGCCAACCATCCAAGCTTCATTGATGTCTTTATTGATCAAATATATATAATATATATTCAAATAGCAATGTATGAAACATAAATAAACATTAAAGTTTGTGGTTATTATTATTTTTTATATCTATATGAATTATATATATATATATTTAAATTATTTATGACGTCATCCTGGTCAAACACCGGTCCGCCCTCCCGGGTCGGTCCTACCTTTGACCCGGTAAGGCATCCAGATCAACTTTCGGACCGGGTCTGAAAACATTGACTATAATACATTATCTTTTCTGCCTTTTAAAAAAAGGTAGTACGATGCAACTTATGGATCTCATTAAACAATTGTTTTTCACGTAGTCACATCTGGGCAGGCAAACGGGCCGTGAAAGGTCACAACGAGTCACATGGCAAAGACGGGGTATGGTCGAAATGAGTTAGGGCCGAAATTAGTCCAACTACAACAAGGTTGTTTGGGGTCTGGTTTGAACGAGTTTGGTTGAAACAGACCCGGGACGAAATGGAGTTCGAGTAAAAACGGGTCGGTGAATTTTTTTCCACTTAAAATCATCACCACTAATATCATTAATATACCTTTTGTTCGAGTCGGAAAAGGTTTCGGATCAAAACGAGTTTTATGTCCGAATGGGTTTCGGATCACAACATGATTTGGTTCGAATCGGGTTCGGATCAGGACAAGTTTCGGTAATGGAAATGTTTCCAAGTAAAATGGGTTCGATTTGGATCGGATTTCGGGGTCAGAATAGGTTTCAGGTCAAAAGGAGTTTCGAATCGCAACAATTCAGGCCGAAGCGGGGTTGCATTAAAAGGGGTTGCGTTGAAACATATTCGGATCGAAACAGGTGCTGAAACACATTCTGAACCGAAACCCGATTAGAACCAAACCCGATCGGAACCGAACCTATTTTGGTCCAAAACTCATTCCTTGTCGAAACTCGTCCCGACCCAAAACCCGTGCTGATATGAACTCGTCCCATGTCAAAACCCGTCCCGTGCGGATATCCCTGTTGGATCTAAACCCGATCTGAACGAAACCTGTTTTGATGCGAAACTCGTTATGGGTCGAAACCCAGTCCAAACCAAACTTGTTTCGATCCAAAATCCTTCCTACGGGGAAATTCGAGCCGAACTAAAACATTATCTGAACCGATACCTCAGTCGCATTGAACCCGTTTCGATCCAAACACGTCCCGTGCGGACACCTGTGTCCTCCTGATACTCGTTTTGAACCTATCCTGCCCTGAAACTAGTCCCAATCCGCCAATCACGGCCCGAAACCGTCCCAGCTCGAAACCCAATTCGAACTGAACCCATTCCAATCTGAAACCCGTCTAGTGTGGAAACACGTGCCAGCCCGAAAACCCGTACCATACTGAACCCATACTAATCCGAATCCTGCCCCATTTCTTTAAAGTTGTCGACCTGTTTTAACCCGAAAATAAAATGTGGAATTTTAACTGGCCCATTATGACCCTTTTAGTTATAAAAATATCTTACCCAAACCAATACACACACACACATATATATATATATGGGTTGAGTTATAATAAGAAGATTAGTTTTTCTATGAAGGATAGGAAATAATATTGTTCATTCATTTGAGAATTGAATGGTTGAGATTAGATTAAAGAGATCATCAAGTGTAAAACAAGGGTAAGGGCATAATAGGGATAACACATTTGTTGACTTTCTCTCTCCACATGCAAGGCACATGTCAAATTCGCCCATCATTTTAAAACGTCCATAACTTTTTATACGACATTTTTTTTCAAAACAATTTCACCATAAAAACGAGTGTTTTTTTATCTTTTATATGAGTACCATATTGCTTTATAAAAATAAAAAAAAATCGTGGGTTTTTTACAAGGTGTGTTTTACAAAATTGTGTTATACAAGTGTGTTTTATTTTTTCATAGTGTTTTTTACATTGTGTAATTTAATTGTGTTTTTTTCCATTGTGTTTTTGTCATTGTGTTTTATTTTTCTAGTGTTTTTTCCATTGTGTTTTTTTTCATTGTGTTTTTCCATTGTGTTTTATTTTCCGGCAAAATTTCCGAAGACTTTTCCGGCAAGGTGGTGACGGTGGATGGCGGTGGGCGGTGGTGGTTGTAGGAGATGAGTGAAATTTAAGTGGGTTTTAATTAAGTGGATTTTTGTAATTAAATTAAGTAGGTTTTCAATATTAGGTAGTAGACTAAAATACCCTCCTTCTTAGCCTTCTTAAGAAAAACAAACTTCTTATTTGAACCTTTCTCATATATATATATATATATATACACACACACACACTAGTAGGATACCGGCGCGATGCGGCGAGGACAGAACATAAATTCATAGCATCCGTTAAGCTCGTTTAACTCATTACACAATTTAATTTGTTCAATTTGCAAGGCTTAGTTTTTGTGTTGAAAAGAGAGAGGAAATGTGAATATAATGTTCTTTTAATAAAAATAAATATGATAAATATTACAATAAGGGGGTGTTTGGTACAGAGAATGGAATTGTAGAGAAATGTAATAGAGAAATGGAATTGCAGAGAAAAGGGAATTGGTCTGGAGAATGAGAATTGACTGTTCTGTTTGGTAGTACAGAGATTTCAGTAGAGAAATATAGCTGAGAATCATTTCTCTTGTTTGGTACATAGGAAATAAACAGAGAATTATATCAACTTTATCATTAGCACAAGTATTTTTTTCATAACAAATATTTATTAAAAAATAAAAAACATATAAAAAGATGCATAAATTCCAACCAAAATATGCATTGATCAAACCAATTCACATACAAAACATAGTTTTTAAGCAAAAAACATCAACCATAGTTAAAACCAATTCACATACAAAACTATTCTTTAGTCCCCCTTTAGTTTTGAGCATATCACAAAGTGTTGTAAATGCATGTATATTCATTCTTATGTTAACAACACTCGTAACATCACTTTCATAAACCATCCTCACCATGTTTTCACGCCTATTATGGTAACTCATTAAATATTTTGTACGTAAAGTCATTGACTCAATCGACCGACGCAAATGATAAGTACACAACATCCACCAACGAATCGTAACATAAATGACATAAAATGCACCTATGGCAACTATTCTTTGTCTGGAAGGTGATCTTGCCATCTACACATAAAAATATAAGAAAATTCAAGAAAAGCAAATAACTCCAAAATATAATCCAAATATTAGCAACAAAGTGATCATGAAAACAAGAAAAATGATTACAGGCTACTTTATTCACTGATTTGCTGAATGTTGTTTAATTGCCAATGTTTACATCAATATATATGTTATTTTGGATGAAATTGAACATCCAAGTTTCCATGTGAGTTACAAGTCAATGTTATACAAGATCCCTAAGGTTTCCATGTGAGTTACAAGTCAATTTTTAGATAAAAATGGTGTAAAAAGTGATGATTTGTTGATATGTAGAAATCTGAGTTTTTTGGTCAGATTTGAGTTTGTAAATATAGATTTATTTATCAACAAAAAAATTGAAATAAATTATGAAAATATTTTCACAGAAACTTCAACATCTCTAGGTGTTTATATATTTTTCTCAAATTTTTAAAGTATGCATAAGGTTTTTAACTAAAATGCTAATTATCAAAGGTATCTAAAACTTACTGTTCAGAGTTTGTAAATGTCAAAATTTCTCAAAAATTGACTACTCAGGATTTGCATACAAGGCCAATTGGGAAATATTCTAGACACTTAAAATGTTCATTAGAAAGAGGAATGAAGTCTAAAACTTCAAAAACAAGAGAGTTATGCTCTTTAGAAGTGGACCTAAAATCTGTCAGTCAAAAACAGATTTGACCTTCGGTTTTATTTTTCACGTTTGGGTAATCAAAACTTCTCTAAAAATTACGAAACCAGTGGGGTTTGAAACTAGACTCTTTGAACTTAATGTTAGACTTAAGAAACGATCAATTTGCATATGTTATGATCAAAATATTGTTTGAACAAAATAGCATTACAGATTTCATCAGCAACAGCATTCAAGCAACTCATGTAAACATTCAATTTATCGGTTCCAACATTCAACCTAGCATCTAAATATCATTCTAACATAAAATTCATGATTCAAACTCATCAATTTCATACCATATAATGTTCAATTCCCAACCTAGACATCAAAGATTTCATCAAGAGTCGAATTAAACATAAACCATTGAAATCTAACATATCTAAATCGATTACCAACAACATACAAACATCCCACGATAACAATCGACATCAGCAGCTGAGTTTGGATCGAGGTTTAGGTCAGGTCGAGCATAAGAAAGTCGAAAAAATGAAAGTTTCATACCTAGGATCGTTGGAATCGAAGCAAGGATCGCGAATACGAACTCGGTTCTTGGATTGGAATGATTTGTGGGTGATTAGAGGCTGCAAGTTGATCGAACAGCAGGGAGAGGCGTGAGTTTGCTGCTGTAGATCGAACAGCAGGGAGAGGCGTGAGAGAGTGAGGCTGAGAAATGAAACCCTAGAAATCCAATTCTCCGCTTTTTTTAGAGAAACAAAATCAGAGAAATGGAAATGGTTTATTTCCATTTCTCACCTCTTTCTTTCATAAACAAACAAGAGAATTCTTTCCAATTCCATTTCTCACCCCTCAATTCCCTCTACCAAACACCCCCTAAGTGAATTATAGTACAATAATATCCAACACGTTGAGGGGAGTTTTGGTATTATGATGTCAACACTATTCTATTGATTTACCAAACATATACCAGAGTGTAGCACAAATATCTCCAAACATACTCTTGTTAACATGACTTTAAAAGTTTGTGGACAACAAAGTCGCCATGCCATGGTCGGTAGAGTCTTGTCGGCTGCAGAACTCGACATCCTAGTTCAAGGGAGCAGCCAAAATACAACCCAAAATTTTTCACTTCATACCTTCACCAATCACTAAAGCATCCAACTTTGAAGCCTAGCATACGACAAGTGCAGACTTCACTTGTTCTGTTGTCCTAATTTGATCCTTTGTTCATTAAAATATATCATAACCACCATCAAAGTATTAAAAATAGCCAAAATAAAATTACTTCAATAGATAGGAAAGACCCTAATAATGAAACACAGCCTTAAATGAGCGGGGTCAGAAACCGCACTTTATTACTAATTTATTTGTCTAAATGGTTAATTCATATATGGTGTTTTAACTAATTACCTCTAAAATCAGTTGATTCAATTTTCTAAATGAGTTATGTGAAAGGTAGTGCAACGAAGAGGTGTACAATACCAGTTTATTTGAAAAAAAAAAACGGTTCGAGTTATGAAGCGAACCGGGTTGGTCAACAGGTTACAAAAACCGGTTGGTAAAAACGGTTCGGATTATAAACCAGTTTAAAAGAAAAAAAATGTTCTAACTTAACGAATCGATTCGGACTAAAAACCAGTTAGGGACAAATAAACCGTTTTATTTTTTCATGTTTTTCAAATCCGGTTCGGGTTCAAAACCAATTCAGTAAATGAGACTACGCACTGGTATACGAACCTACAAGTTAAGTCAGGTCCAAACTGGTTAAGCCCAAACCAAAATTTTTGGTGAAGTGGGCCGAGTCAGAAACCAGTTTACCAAGCCAGGCCAGATTTTTTGTACATCTTTAGTGCAATTGAAAGTTAAGCATGGTCGTTTTTTAGATGAGTGCTGGAATGCATTCTTTATTTTAGTTACCTTGTGGCTTTCTTGGGCAAATTGCATCCCGTATGTTCCCCTTCGGTCCAGCCATGAACAACTGTATAAAATCAAACTCAACAAAATCAAATTTTTAAACGTACAAATAATCAAACTCATAATAATCAAGAACTCACCTGTTTTGTGATAAAGATCTTCAAATTCTTCAAAAATTAACCAAGAGTGTATAGATAAGAATGGTAGAGACCGGTTAACAGATAAACTCAATGGATGATCTACTGATTTGTAAACTAACTTCTCGCATATGTAGTGTTTAGCATCAGAAAAGTAAGAAAAGTCGGAAGTGCGTCTTGCATCATTTTTTACTTGTAAAGCAAATTCTTGCTTATGCAATCAGTGCTTGTAATCACCTGCAGTTAAAAAAAACTAAATCAATCAGTGCATATGCTTCAGAAGCCTTTGAAGAGAAAACAAACATGTGACAAATTTATTGAATAAAAAGCATATGTTTATTTAAATAGAAGTCGTTTTCAAATAACCCAGCAAATTACCTACGTCTTTTCATCCCTTTGACTCGTTCTCCTTCAACCTATATATTTTCACATGACCCATTAGATTGTTTGGGATAAAGTGATAAACCATAACCCAAATTGACCACATTAAAAGCCACTCGAAGATAACTCAAATTACCCTTAACCACTTTGCCAAACACTAAATTTTACACAAAAATCGAACCGAAACCGAAATAACCAAACTTGAAAAAAACCTATGATTCCACAAAAACCCAACTTTCACTTCGGTTTAGTTTTGTGTGCAGTAAAACCTAACCAAACTTATAGATTTTTAATTGTTATTATAAACTTCAAGTAACTTATAATAGTTTAATATGCCGTTAAAAACCAAATGTTTCAGCCCAAGTGCCCAACGGTATAGCAATCAATTGATTATTAACTAACAAAACAATTTAGGCTACAACTCATCAGTTTTAACAACTTTATTTTGGGTCCAAATGGCAAAAATGTACAGAAGCTGAAAGTTAATTTTACCAATGTGAATAAAACTCACAGATATAGCAGATGCGGTCACAGTAGATTATCCATATTTTGAACGGCCACAAAATAACATATGGGATGAAATCCATCTGGAATCTGGATACATACTTTGTAGGAAGGGTGAAAACATGTTTGCACCAAAAATATTGTTTTATTCAAGTTCAATATTACGAGCAAAATCTAACAACATTAAATCGGGAACATTAGCATGGTCGTGACAACAGTATTCTAGCAAAATCTCAATTATTTACATGTCTACATATTTATCTCTTTTTGCAGTAGGATAACACTTTTACTCAAACCATCACATGTTACACTATGTATAAAACTTTGAAAGGGACAATACAATTCCCTCCTAACTGTACCACGAGTTCGATTATCCCTTAAAAGCATTACACGACTTCTACTTTAGAAGCATTATGGGTTTGGTTTTCCAATACAAGGTCACTTATTTCTTAAATATGTTACAAGATTGTGTTTTCCTTAAAAACATGTATTATTGGTTCGCTTTATCGTAAAAAAGTATAAAGTGCATTTAGAATTTTGATAATAAGAGTTTGTGCAATTAGTTTTTAGATAAAAAGAAATAATTATGAGATTAGGAATAAACTACACACCAAGAAAGTGTACCAGTCAAATAGTAATACGGGTTTTGATAAAAACCAAATATGGATCAATGAACACAATAGCTACTGAAAATATACATGTATCATTAACTAGTTGTAAATTAATGTGGTTGCGGTTGAAATTGATATATATACATTTTCAAGTGAAGTGCCGCATTGTTGGTTGTACATTACAGTTAGGGTTGTTATTAGAGCACAAAGATATCCGTATATTCAGTTCCATAATTAGATTGATTTGGTTACATATTTAGAGTGATTTGGTTGTTAATATGAGAAATCATTTCCTTGTATAGAGGACATAGTTGTGTATTTATATTGTAAATTATTGAATGAGAAGATCACGATTCAAACTCTATCATGGTATCATCCTTATTCTCTTAACCTTGCAGCCGGAACCTCCTCACCGACACCATCTACGGTGTCCTCCCTCCTCTCCGGCTGTTTATATCCGATCCTTATGGCTTCCCTTCACCCAGCTCTCACGGTTACTAACATCAAAAGCTTTGTCCCTATTACCCTCGATCTTGAAGACGGTCAATACACGTCGTGGGTCGAGCTCTTTACAATTCATTGTACTGTATTCGATGTCCTTCACCACATCTTCCCCCCCCCCCCCCCCCCCCCCGTTACATCCTCTTCTATCAGCCAAGACAAGGAGAAAGAAACGGTCGCACCAACGGTGTCATGGGATCGTTTGGATGCAGTGGTAAAACAATGGATTTATTGTACCATCTCAAATAATCTTCTTCAAACTATCATCAAACCAAAAGTTACTGCTCGTGAAGCTTGGGAAGCCATTGCCAATCTCTTTCGAGACAACCAAGCTTCCAGCGCCCTCATTCTCAAGAACCGTCTCGTCAATACCAAGATCGAGTCTTTTTCAAGTGTCTCCGCGTATTGCCAAGAATTGAAAGTACTGTCCGATCAACTCGCCAATCTCAATGCTCCAATGTCGGACACCGATCTAGTGCTTCAACTTGTAACCGGTCTCACAAATACCGAGTACGACGCTATCGACATGCTCATCAGCCAAACCAAACCTCTTCCTACCTTCTTCAACACTCGTCCCGCTTAACCATGGAAGAGGGACGACGGGCTGGTCAACCGCCTGTTGGTTCCGTTTTTCACACCCAGGCAGCACCCACTAGTCCGCCACAATCTCGGGATTCCTATGGTCGAGGTTCCACAGATCAATCATACGGCAGCCGGGGTTACAGTGACTCGTCTCAACGCGGTCGTAGTCAAGGCCTAAACCCTAAACCCTAAACCCTAAACCCTCCCGCACCCTACCCCACCACCCCCACCCGTGGACCTCCCAACAGTTCACACCCACAACAAAGCATTCTTAGGCCTCACCCACAAGCTCACCTGGCCCAGCAACCCGCTACTCACCAACAAACACAGTACTACACCCCCCCCTGAAAAGTTAGTACATCCCCACTAATGTTGACCAAGCATTCATTTCAGGCGATGACTCTTAACCCGGAACTTCAATGGAATCTCGACACCGGGGCTACCAACCACATGGCGAACACCACAGGTACACTCTCATCTTATGTTAATAATATTATTGCAAACAACATCGTCGTAGGCAACGGCTTTCAAATTCAATCATCGGGACTGATTACACAAAAATTAACACCCCGTCCAAACCTTTACACTTAAATAACATTCTTTACGCACCAAACTTAATCAAAAACCTTCTTTCTGTTCGCCGCCTTATTATTGATAACATGATCACTATTGAATTTGACCCATTTGGTTTTCTTGTGAAGGACTACCAAGAAATATAGACATATATACTCTCGTGACTACCTTGGGTTTTCGTCACAGCTCGTGTGATCATTCACTCTTCGTTTACCGTAACGTATTCACACATCGTACCTCCTTTTATACGTGGATGACATCATCCTGACCACGTCCTCGGTCGCCTTGAAAGCACACTTACTAAAACATCTTTCCGGTGAATTTTCTATGAAAGATCTTGGTCCATTGAGCTATTTTTTGGGTCTCTCCGTATCTCGGGACCCCGATGGCATCTTTCTCTCTCAGACCACGTATGCCATGGACATACATCAACGTGCTAACATGGCCGATTGCACCCCAGTTCAAACGCCAGTTGATACGGCTGGAAAACTAAGCACTAATGCCGGTCTCCCACTGGTTGATCCGAGTATGTATCGCTGACTTGCAGGTGCGCTACAGTATATGACCTTCACGCGTCCGGATATCTCGTACGCTGTACAACAAATATGTATGCAATTTCACGCACCATGCACCGAATACCTACATGCACTACGCCGTATATTACGGTATGTCAAAGGTACCATCACCAAAGGTATCTACATGCACCGAGGACCCGTTTCTTCCCTAGTATCCTACACCGATGCCGACTGGGCGGGATGCCCCGATACACGCCGCTCCCCATCCGGTTACTGTGTCTATCTAGGTGACAACCTCATTTTCTGGTCCTCGAAGTGACAATCTACCATATCTCGCTCTAGCGCTGAAGCCGAATATAGAGGCGTGGCTAATGTGGTCGCCGAACTTTCTTGGATCAGAAATCTCTTACTTGAACTCGACCAACCACTTTCCAGCGATTCTTTGGTTTATTGTGATAACGTCAGTGCAATCTATCTCTCCGGGAACCCGGTTCAGCACCAACGAACCAAACATATCGACATAGATATTCACTTTGTTCGCGAAAAGGTTCAAAGAGGTCAGTTTCATGTTTTTCATGTTCCCTCCCGTCATCAATTTGCGGATATCTTCACCAAAGGGTTGCCACGGGCTTTGTTTGACGATTTGCGGGACAGTCTAAACATCTGCGATCCTCTTGCTTAGACTGAGAGGGTATATTAGAGCACAAAGATATCCGTATATTCGGTTCCATAATTAGATTGATTTGGTTACATATTTAGAGTGTTTTGGTTGTTAATATGAGAAATCATTGCCTTGTATAGAGGACATAATTGTGTATTTATATTGTAAATTATTGAATGAGAAGATCACGATTCAAACTCTATTAGTTGTATTCACTTTTCCTTTGTTTTTCTTTGGTCTATTCTTCTTTTGTTGTAAAGTCTGCTTTGTGTGTTGTACTCCCGCTAGTGCGCTTGCCGACTTCAACTTGCTTATGTTTTGTGACAACATATGTCCTTCCATCCATTTGTATATACTCTTTTATGGTTTGTAACTGCATATTCATTTTCTACAGCGCCGATAAACCTTCTCAACTATCAGACGTTATGGTTGGTGCGATTTTAACTTTTCGTTTTTATGTGAAATATGACGTTTCTATTTTGTTTCGCATGTGATGGTGGACATGGTTGTCGCTGTAATTATGCTCTCATAGGTTCATATGTTTATGTGTAACTTTCTTTATTTAGTTTGGTCACCGGTTGTTTGACGAAATGTCTATCTTGGTTTCTTACATTTTGTTTTTGCAATTCCTGTGCCTTTTATATGTCTCTATGCTCTGTTTCTTTAACGTCATGTCATTAGCAAAAGGTGTGTGTAGTTATGTTGATTTTTTTGCATTCTTTTGAATGTTAACACTTAAAATACCTTGATGGTCACTGTTGTTTTTCATTTATGAAAACGGTAAATTGTCTCCATGTTAACAATGTTTGTGTTTTTGGATTCTAATTTGTTATGTCAATGGTATTTAGATCCTTCTTGGTGCCGTTTAAGTTGTTGTGTGTGAAGTTGCTTGTTTGCTGTAAGCTATGTCGTTTTCAATTTCTTTCATTGGTAGCGTGTTTTGTTATGGTAGGTTACATAATTTATTTAAGGTAATTTTTTTTAATTTAAAGATAACAAACTAAACCTGTATAAATCTCACAATTTAAGCGATAACATCCTGATTCTTGAAAGGCATTCGATCCATCATCGATGTCAAACAACGCCGTAAGCTGATGGATTTCGATAGTCAGTTCTCCATCATTCTCATGATATCTCACCAGTCTATATTGACAATGGGAATTGCGACATGGTGTGTGGGTTTTGTAGTGTTGTCTTCTGGAACGTTGAACACATATCGTCTGCGTCTAGCCGTCGACATATTAAATACAATCGGTACCACAAAGGTGGTCGTGTTGTGTTACCACTTCCTAGAAGACTTCATGAAAAACACTAGGCCATATAACTCTATTTTCTCTAGGACATCTTTTGGTGCTAAGGTTGATAATGCTATCAACCAATGTTTTAAAAATCGGAACGTACAGGCTGACTGAACAGGTTATATCAGAATTCGGTAAGGCAACAAATATTTTTGAGTGGTTTGCTAGAACATCGTAGCGCCAATTTTCTTAAAATATCGGTTTAAACAAGCAAACCGGTTTTAAACAGGCAAACCAGTTTTAAACCCAATACATCTATGAAATTTTTGATATTTTTTTGTGGCCCATATGTTTTTAAAATGACATTTAACCTAGCAGACAAAATTTAAACGGGTAAACACAACAAACGACGATCCGTTAATCAACTAGTTTTGTATCTTACAAATTCGAGATTGATTTCCTTACATCTTTTATAATTAATTAATTTCGTTTACAATGTACGAACTTCATATTTGACTCAATCATTGTTCATGCGTAACACTTGCTTCATGTGTGATGTTTATTAATCTACTTTTTGTTATTTTTGAGTTGAAGTTATATTTATAAAGAATTAGAGGATAAACTATTTGATGGGAAAACAATGGTTTAAAATTTAACCAACCTTGGTGTATTGATAATGACTTAATTAAGACAATGTGACATAAAATAATTTTACTTCAACATCGATAACTATATGTCATACGCATGTACCTTAACACCTGATTGATCATCGTTAGTCACAATTAAGCAACACAAACGTTAATCAAGACTACACACATTCAAGATCAAGATTATCAAGTTTATCTCTACTAAGGTTAAGTCAAGATTTCTACACCAACATGAAGATGAAGAAATCAGTAGACTAATTCAATGAGGAATAATTAACAATTTAGTCAAGATAGGTTGTTAGTTTTTATAAACTTAGGATAAGTTTATAAAATTATATATTTAAACACACTTTTTTAAACATATCAAAATTTTGAATTTCAAATATTTGAAAGACTTATTCCATTCTTGGTAAGTCTTCCATCTCCTTCAATTTGCAACCCTTAAGTGTCTGAGATAATGAACAAGATCTTGGTCAATATTGAAGTCAAAATTGAACAAGAACAGTTGCATTTCATTAAAAGTCTTAGTACGTTAACAACAAAGTTGACTTTTACTACTTAACAAAGCAATTGCTGATTAGATACATGACAAAGAAAAACTAACTAAAACCAAGTACAAACTTCAATAGCTCTTATTAAACTAATTCCTCATGTTACTTGATTGATGTTAGCAATCAGCTATTGTTTCAGTTATTGAACACATTAGAGGACAGGTATTCACAAAGAAGCATTGTAAACAGTTGTAATACTAACTCCCAAACAACACAAATTTTGCAACAATAACAGTCCAAACCTTGCTACATTATTCATTAAACACATTGGACTATAAGTATATACATACAGATGTGGGAATACGAAAAACAACAAAATTCTAATTTCTATCCTAAATAACTGATACAAGGAATAGACTAATTCTTTATCGCGATGTCCACTTCTTCAAACATAAGCCTTCACTGCAAGTGATCAACATCTGCCCACTTTCATTATTTAACTTGCAGAGAAAGCAACAACCTGGTCCGAAGGACCCGCTAACCTACTGATCCGAGTGCCCAATTTGCTTGGGGATTAGGTTGAAGAAATGACCACTAGATGCGGTCACATGTCTTGTCATGGATGCATTAGAAGTGCTACGTCAGCTCAGGGGTGATCTCTTCCCGGCAGATTATGCACTTGCTGACATGGCACTTCTTATGAGCCATGGAAATAAAAATGTGACCACATTTTTTGGTCATTTCTTCAAAGTAAGAACCCAAGCAAATTGGGCAGGCGTAGGTCAAGGCGTCTTCTATAGCCTGGTGCGGAGACTCCATACATATTCTCTGAGCTGGAACAAGAAGAATGAAAGTGCTATGAACACGCCTGACACGCCACTATTAACAATCAATATGTTATGATCTGATCCGGATAGACTGCCAAAGATCAGTGTATAGAGTGAGAAAACAGACTAAATTAATCAAACATATAAACAGCAAAAACATATTGAAAACACACCATTTTGAAAAAAAAATCACTCTTTTCAAGTAGTCCTCATGAAGTTGGTTGTTCTTCCGGTTTATCTATAATGAAAAGATAAATAAATTATGAATCACGCAATCCAAAACTTCACATCAAATAAAACTGAAGGGAATAAATAACTTTCACCAAATCAATAAGAAATGTATCTAAACTAATACGAAAAATAAAATGTTAAAAGGAATAAAATGATTTTGGCCATGTGACACAAATCCAAACTAACTTAAAGACCAAAATAAAAATTCTTTATTATGCGAAAAGAGCTGTATTTGTCTCAAATCAATAATAAGAAACAACTCTTGGGGACGTCCTGAAATTAGGCTAAATAAATTCAAAATCAAGTGTTTTTTCAACCTAAATGAATCGTTATTACCGAATTTGCGTGTAACTCAAACAATATCTACTTCAAAGTGATTATAAAACATGATATAATTTTAACTAAATTCATTGAAAGAAAACAAGGAAAAAGATTCATTTCAAAACAAGCAGACGTGATCGTTGAATAACGATGCAATAATTAAATCAAAAGGTAGATCCTATCATTCTCAGTCATTGTGCCCTGCTTGCTACTTCTGATAAACTTTGGTATGTGTGTGTATGTGTGCAAAGATCATATATCAGAGCCCTTTCTGCAGGATTGAAATGGGGAAGAAAGGAGAGTATTTATAGCTACATATTTACATCATATTTTAAACAAAAAAAAATAACACTATTAATTAATGCGCATTATTTCAATATATCTAGCCACCCGACACAAAAGATATATAATGATCGTACAGTCTGCAATGAACTACTTCTTTAATCGAAGGCTATAGGACATAAATATCTTAATGTATTTCCAATTACGGGTGTGAACCCATGAATCTGTCTAGCAAAACCGAAGGTAAATATATACATCAGATTTTAAACAAACAAACAAAAATAACACTATTAGTTAATGCTCATTATTTCAATATATCGAGCCAACCGACACAAAGGATAACAAGCTGCTATCGAAGGCTATAAGACATAAATATCTTCATGTATTACCAATTAGGGGTGTGAACCCGTGAATTCATTCATTAAAACCACAGGTATTTAAATATATACATCAGGTTTTAAACAAACAAACAAAAATGACACTATTAATTAATGCACATTATTTCAATATATCGAGCCACCCGACACAAAAGATATAAAATGATCGTACGGTCTGCAATGAACTTCTTTAATCGAAGGCTATAAGACATTAATATCTTCATGTATTCCAATTAGGGGTGTGAACCCTTGAATCTGTTCATAAAAACGGCAAGTAAATATTTACATCATATTTTAAATAAATAAAATAATTTAACTCTAGACCTTAATGCTCGTTAACTCAGTCAATGAACTGAACAAACTCATCATACGGTCGGCAATGAACTACATCTTATTCAAAAGCTATAAGATATAAATATCTTATTGCAATTCCAGTTAGGAGTGCGAATTTCTTACACAACACAAACCTTACACTAATTCGCAGGGTTTGAGTTTGGTTTAAACGAGTTTAAGTCATTTTTGGATCGACCTGCGAACATGTTTAGTTAAAAGGGGCCTTGTATAGTTGTATGGCTGTTATATTTATTTTTATTATTATTATTATGTAATCTTTATTATTATTCATTATTATTATTATTACTACTATTATTATTTAATATTATTATTTATTATTCTTTTTATTACGTATTATTATTATTATTATTATTTATTATTATTACGTTCATCACCACCACGTCGCCGTTCATCATCGACCAGTTTGACTTTGACCAATTTGACCTTTTTTCATTTAAGCTATATTCTTTTGCTTGTTAGAATTTAGAAAGCATATAACTTGAATTTACAAAATTATAAGTAGAAATCATATAACTTGAATTGACAAATTTATAACTAAGGAGTTAAAAATGGGTCAAATGATGACCAGTTTGACTCGTTTGACTTTGTTTCAGTTGCCATGACTTTGTTTCACGAGGCGAGCGCGCCGAGCGTTAGACGCGAACGGGGGTGACAACGTGGACGAAGATGGTCAGGGATCAGCGTCATACGGAGGGTCTACGACAACGTCGATGTTCACAATGCCACGTTTACGACCCTCGACATCGACGACACACTGTTTTATAGTTTGTATATATTTTGTATAAACTCTATGTTTTGTATATAATAATGTTTTGGTTTGGTATATATACGTGTTTATTGTTTTGGTAAAATTTTTTTTTATAATAACACATCTTTTTTTAAAAAATTATTATATAAAAACGATAAAAAAAGGAAACAAAAAATCTACTATTATAATAAATAAAAACCCTATTTGAGCCACTTGTCACCTAATTATACTATATTTGTGACACTTGGCAAATTTTTGTTCAATCATTAAAAATGTTTTTTCTTTACTTAAATTAAAAGGATAATCAAAATTGGTAAATAAATTCGTAACTGGCTCTTTCTTTAAATATGTCCCTCCATTTATGAATTAATTATTTAGTAATTAATAATAATAACTAATAATAATGGTGTAGGATTTTAAGAAAAAAATTATAGTAATTTTGAGACTATAAGAATAGAAGTATCTCTACCGGACATGAGTCACATGAGCGCATATTATTCTTCCATTAATCATCATCATAATAATTATTTAAAAATAAAAGATTAAAGGACTTAGCTTAAAGAATCAGTGCTCAGATTTTATTTAAGTATTATAGTAATATTTATAATTAATCATATTATATATACAAGTGTTCAATTCAAAACTAATTTGAAGTAGAAAATTGGGAAAATCGCACAGGCACTTATACATCATGTGTTAAATATAATCACATGTAATGAAAGAGAGTATATGTGTCTATATTTGTGTTTGTGCCATTTTGCAAATTTTTATTTTCAATCATTATAACTCTTTTTCTTTAAAAAAGACTATCAAAATTGGTAAATGGGTATCCCGTAACAAACCTTTTGTTATAAAAAAGTTTATTTTAATTTTCATATAGTTTATAACACACATGCTGACTTTTCGTGACTCTCAAATTCATATATGACGTAATTGACTTTCTCCCTTAATGATATCATACACATAATCTCAAGCAATTCCATTTATCAAATTACAGTTTGAAATTTTATCTAGATAATAAAAAATCAATCACATAATCTCAAGCTATTCCATCTATCAAATCTTAGTTATGTCGATTTATCTGTAAATACTTTCATTTCTCCAAAACTCGATAATAAACGTCTAAGATTTACGATTTGTTTGCATGTTTGATTTTGGTTGATTTTATGATAATCTAGGTTAACGTCTTAATTTTTTTTCCAATACTATTGAATTTGTTAAATAATATTTTCTATTTTTTATCACTATATATGTGTTTTTATTGACGATTATGTTACATTTGCTTATATCAGTGGATCTTTGAACCCATAGGGTTCCCATGTAATTTTCAAATTGGGGAAAAAGTTTATGAGACTTTACGAACTTAATAAATTTGATGTAAATGTTACACTTATGACTGATTTTGAGAACCAAGCAATGATACATTTGTAGAACATGTCTAGTTTGTAGATATAATTGGTGAACTGTGCAATATTTTGTCTTTTTATATCATAAACAAAACGGTGTTAAAGATCTATGTGTTACTTCTTATTTGTGTAATTAACTTATCTGCAAAGTTGACGTACATTATTTATTTTTAAGAGTATATAAGTAAAGTAAATATATGTATTCATTTCTGAATAATCATATGTATTTCATAGTTTAGCATGAGTAACTATTTTGTTAAGGTTATATTGGGTTGTCCATTTGTCACCTTCATCCGATCATCTTTTTGGTAGTTTCTCATATTTTGTTTTTAAATCAAATATATATAATTTAATATTACTAGCATAAGCACATGCACTTAAATGTTTTAGTAGGACCAAATTTCTTTATGGTTGTGATGTACCCCGAAAGACTTTTTATGAAAAACATGTTAATACATTTGTTTTTTATACTATTTATGAATTAAAATATTTGACTAATGATATTCTTTTCTTATATAATGGGTGTTACCAATTACGCTTGCACAATCATGTATAAACAATCTTTTTTTAGATTTTTGATAACTTTATCATGATTTTTTTAGAATGCCAAAATCGTTCATGAGGTTTGCACAAAAATGCGATTTTCGTCCAAATAGTTTTATTTTTGCAACCGAACCGTTAAGGTTTCACATTCGTTGCCAATTTCATCCAAATTGTAAACTCCGTTTATTTTTATTGTTATTATTATTATTATTATTATTAAGTAGTTTAATCTAACCTAACCCCATCCCCCACACCCCATGATTCGTTGCACGGCGACTGTTGCAAATGACAAGGGTTTCCACTTCGGTGAGGAAGGCAAATCAGAAGGGACAATCGGAAGGAGTAGAGTGTCAAATCTAAAACGGCCATGGCCGCCTGCCACCACCGGTATTCGACATCAATGCATCACCACCTAAACCACCGCCGTTTGCCAGATTTAAGTTCCCTGACCGCCGCTGCTTTCACTTTTTTACATCTGAAATCGAGTGAGGGAGAAACAGAGACACCGATAGCGAAGTTGAAGGTTGCAGTTCCGTTGGGAGGAAAATCATTGCCCAAAATCTATAATCTCCGGAGAAGAACATTGAGGTAGGGGTGGGTGGTAGTTCAAAACCCATCGAATAAGTATTTGTTCAATCTCCATCTCCATTTCTTTTCATTTTTTTTGACAATACCGAGTACGACGCTATCGACATGCTCATCAGCCAAACCAAACCTCTTCCTACCTTCTTCAACACTCGGTCCCGCTTAACCATGGAAGAGGGACGACGGGCTGGTCAACCGCCTGTTGGTTCCGTTTTTCACACCCAGGTAGCACCCACTAGTCCGCCACAATCTCAGGATTCCTATGGTCGAGGTTCCACAGATCAATCATACGGCAGCCGGGGTTACAGTGACTCGTCTCAACGCGGTCGTAGTCGAGGCCGTGGAAGAGGCCGAAGTAGCTCTCGAGGGGGCAGGGGAAATTATTCTAATCAGGGAAACACAAGTCACCACAATTCCTCCAATCACTCCGCATGGCCGAACTCCCCGTTTGTCAATCAACATGGCATGCACATACCTCCCGCACCCTACCCCACCACCCCTACCCGTGGACCTCCCAACAGTTCACACCCACAACAAAGCATTCTTGGGCCTCACCCACAAGCTCACCTGGCCCAGCAACCCGCTACTCACCAACAAACACAGCACTACACCCCCCCTGAAAAGTTAGTACATCCCCACTAATGTTGACTAAGCATTTCAGGCGATGACTCTTAACCCGGAACTTCAATGGAATCTCGACACCGGGACTACCAACCACATGGCGAACACCACATGTACACTCTCATCTTATGTTAATAATATTATTGCAAACAACATCGTCGTTGGCAACGGCTTCCAAATCCCATCATCGGGACTGATTACACAAAAATTAACACCCCGTCCAAACCTTTACACTTAAATAACATTCTTTACGCACCAAACTTAATCAAAAACCTTCTTTCTGTTCGCCGCCTTACTATTGATAATATGATCTCTATTGAATTGGACCCATTTGGTTTTCTTGTGAAGGACTACCAAACGCGGATCCCCATCCTTCGCAACAATAGTACCGGCGACCTTTACCCTCTTGTTCTCACCACAAACACCAAGTTTACAAGACCTGCAACTTTTGCAGCTCTATCACTAGACTTATGGCACAAGAGACTAGGACATCCTGGTCACTCATTGTTGCAACATTTAAATAAACATAATTTTATTTCCGTTTCAAAACCTTATGTTTCTCGTATTTGTCAGTCTTGTGTGTTTGGAAAACATATTAAATCTCCTTTTAATGAGTCATTATCTTCTACATATTTACTTTTTGATATCATGCATAGTGACTTATGGACCTCCCCGGTACTTAGTACCGGAGGTCACCGATACTATATATTATTTCTTGATAACTTCACAAACTATCTATGGACTTTATCCTTAGCCACAAAATCTCAAGTCTTCTCTATATTTCATAATTTTCATCAATTCATCCTCACCCATTTCAACATCCACATTAAGTCACTTCAATGTGACAACGACACAGAATACAACAACAAAGCATTTCATGATTTTTGTGCCAAACCGGGATGATGTTTCGCTTCTCATGCCCATATACATCCTCCCAAAACGGTAGGGCCGAACGGAAAATACGTTCCACTAATAACGTTGTCCGAACCCTTCTGACTCACCCTTCGGTTGCCACCAACTTTTGGCACCATGCTCTTCAACATGCTACATACCTCATTAACATCATACCAA